>NW_026126480.1:8105000-8272500 GCF_943737965.1 Phodopus roborovskii | reverse complement strand
GATACTGAAATATTTGTAGGCACATTTAATTTTCCTGTCTGGCAGGTCATGACGACAAGAAGCAACTAAGAGATGCAATCTATCTGCATTCAGGAAGGCAATTTTGAGTTACACATGACATGCTGTCAATAGAGTCAAGTGATATGGCTCTTTAGTGAGGAAATTCTCCATCTTTTCCAGCTCATGGACCACTTGGATAAATCCAAAGACCTGCTAACCATTGGTTCCCACAGCATATTTATGACACAAAATTGTCACCTGAACTAAGTGGGAGGAGGAACATTGCTGAGATATAACATCAGAATGACAATATTTCCACACACATTTTTATCTCACCTTTTCTTCATAACATTCCTGTGGGGTATTCAAGGGAGGTATTGATTGATATCTCCATTTTGCAAATACAGAAACTGAGGCTTATTCTAAGGAAGCAGTCAGATGAGGACAAATCCCCCCACCAGTGCTCTATTTCCTGCTGGCTTACAAGTAGAAAAGGAAAATTGAATTGGGGTGCCATTACATCATCATGGAATTGCCAGTGTCCAAGAGGCAGTCCCTATACTTTCCTTCTCCTTTATCCACAGCTGTTTTCCCTGGTCCACAGAACACCCTTTAGTGGCCATCTAGACTATCCATAGTCGCACATGAGTATTGTGAGTAGCAGAAGTGACACTCAGTACCACACACACACACACACACACACACACACACACACACACACACCATCTCATTGTCTCCCAATCCAGAGCTGGGAAGGAGGTTTTGCTGCTCCTGCCTAAAAAATGATGTGGATTTGGATTGTACAAACAAATAAATTTTCTCAGCTCCAAAGCTTGAAGTGGAAGAGTCTGCTGAAGTCAAGCAAACTTTGGTAAGTAGCAGGCTTAAAATTTGAATGCAGCTTGGTCAGTGCCAGCTTTCTGGTTATGCTTTCCTACCTGCCTCTCCACTTCTAAGGAGTAGACCCAGGTCACAATGTCCATAAGTCCCAGGGTGGCCTCCCATTTAGTACTCTACCAAACCCTCATCATAAGTACACCCTTTTGGAAAAGTACAAAACAGACACAGCAAGATACTGATCTTGACCAGGGTCATATGCCTACAGTGACAGAACCAGGATTTGAACTTGGGGGTGCTTGAATAATAGCAAGAGAGCTAGTATTTGAACTTGATTTTATTTTCTGGACAGAAACAACCCCAAGTGTAATGATCCCTCTCACTAGCTTACCATCCAATAGTGCTCTGGTTTAGACCCCCAGTTTTGCCCCACCATGGTTCAGGGAAAAGGGTCACCCTAACAGGGGTCCTTACAGGCACAAAAGCAAACCACTTGACATTGTAGTTAAGCATCCCCCCACAAAAAAAAAAAAAAAAAAAACCAAAACCTTCATGACAGAAAAGTCTCTTATCATAAATGCCACACCAAGCACCAAGGGAGTGGGAATGGATCTTCTCCTAGTTCACAAGTTCTTTGACCTGGACACTGAGCTCTAAGTAGAGGATTACATTAACTTTAATCTCAATTTTTTACAGAGGTTCCAGAAATGACACTCAGCACCACAGACACACATTGTCTCACCATCTTTCCCAATGAGCTCAAGATGTGCTGAGTCAACTCTGGAGTCTGGCAATGATGGCCTCGGGAGGCATTTGTTAGATGAAACCAGTCCTCTTGCTGCCCAACCTGAGCATCTAGGAACTCAGCAGAGTGCCTGCTCAGCACCAGTGTGAGTCAGGCATGTGTAAGCACCCATTTCCACTGTGTGAGCACATGCACCTGCACTTATACAATGGCTGGGGGTAAGGAGTGGCTTCAAAATTACATCTTTACAGCTTCAGTATTTCTCTTTGGGGGGCTGGAAGTTGGATCACAGGCATCATACGTGCTAGGCAAGCACTTTCCAACTGCATTGTGTGATGTTCAGCTGTCAATATCCACCCACCTACTTGACCCAAGTGGGCTACAGTCCTCCTGCCTCAGACTTCTGAGTAGCTGGGATTTCAAGCCTGTGCCACCAGGCCTAGGCTTGCTTTGACAGTAACTAACTATGCCTTTCAATTTAATAAGAAAAACATTAAAATAAAAATGATAATGTCTACCCATTACTAAATAATGGAGCTACTTATTAGGAGGTGGCTGCCAGGCTAGCACCCCAATAGGTATATCCCATGAATTACTTGATTTAATGTTCACAACAACCCAAAGGAATTCTTTGAGGGGTTTTTTTTTTTTTTCTGATTTTGTTTTTTCAGGGAAGAAACTGAGGGTCAGGGTTAAGTATTTGTCCAAGGTCACACATTAGTAAATGGCAGAACCAAAAGTCAAATTTGGTTCATTTAGTGAATGTCTGTTCTTTGGTGGGGGGAAGGAGAGCATAGCAGATGTTTTGAAATTGTCAAAGAAAAATATTAGAAAACATAACAAACATGTTCAACAGACACAACTGTTTCAACAGAAATGACCACTATTAATATCCACAAGTATACTGGTATAACTTCCTCATCTGATTGAAATAAAGCTACAGGTGCTTGAGTCTGAGGAATACCTGCTTTATCTACATAGTAAGGTCCAGTTAGAGCTACATGGTCAGACCCTGTATTAATAGAAAAGAAAGGGGCACAAAAGAGAGATCTAGATTTCACTCCTAGCATGGACATATCACCTGAAAACCATCTGATTCACTACTCCCAGGTGATCCAGTCCCTTCTTATGGCTTCCAAAGGCACTGCGTGCACAAACATAAATATACATACACATGAAAATAATAATAAAAAATAGTCATACACATGAAAACTAAACATTCTTTTAAATTACAAATGCAATTGATAGATTGCTTTCTCTCTTTGCATTACACCTTGAACATTTCCCCACATCTTACAACCCCCGCATACCTTAGAGAACAGCCTCATACTATTCTGCATCTGGGATGTCACAGCTAACTCTTCACATTGGGCAGGTGAAGGATTTCCAGCCCCTGTGTATAATGTAGAGGTAATCCTCTCTGCCCACCACTATCTCTCCATCTATAGTTATTTCCTCAGAAGCTTTGGACACCAGATGTGCTCTGAATTTTTAGTCCTTGTCTAGAACCCTGACTTGGCAAGGACATTTCCTAGGGGAGTTTCTAGAATACACACACAGCCCACTGTGGAGCAAGGACCAAACTCTCCAGTGGGGATGGGGATTGGGTAGGATACATGCTTTGATGACTCTGGCTCTAACCAATTGCCAGTACTGATGTTCAGTGCTGTCCCTTCCCCTGGCTTGACTAGAGAGATAAGCTATCTTGATGGGAGAGAAGGCCTATAGAAAGAATAGCCAGCAGAGTCTCAGGACTGCAGGTGGTCCTCTAGCTTCTCACTAGAAACTCCTCCCTCTGTCTTGACCTCAGACACACCCACAGGCTTCCTGCACTGCTACGAACCTAGTATTGTTTCAATTAAATTGACTTTCTCTTGAATTAATTTATTTAAGAAGGAAAATGCATCCCATTATGATCATTTAAGAGACATCATCTTGTGGAAAGAGAGAAAAAGTTTAAGAGTGCCAGGAAAACCTAATGGATACTGTTTCTTCCTAATCCAGACCCAGGCTTTTGTTAAACAGGGAGCCGAGAGAGCTCACTGAGGTATTAAATATCTACCAGACCCAATATCAGGTTCCATCCTCAACTAAATCACAAAGAATGAAGAGGAATCGAAACCGATTTTGTCACCATGTGATTCAATGGTATTTAACTCCATGTTTAGGTACACCATACAGCCATTTGGAACCTGTCTCTGGTGGAAAACACTCATGAGCCTGACCTTCTCCATTTACATGGGAATAAAAGAGGCCCAGAGGTTACTGGATAAAACTTTGCTATATCTAAGCCCAGCAGTAAAGCTGAGCCAAGAATGCAAGCTTCCTGTGATGCTTTTGGATTTGTTTTTCAACTTTGGGCAGTGGCAGTTGCAGGGAGAGAAATAGAGTTTATTTTATATTTGCTTATTAGATCTCAAAGTGTATTATGACAGCAGAACCTGGCTGGTGAGCCTGACTGTGGGTCGTTTCCTTGATTATTAATTGATGTTGGAGACTCACTGTTGGGAGGTGCCATCACTGGGCAAGTAGCTTCACATGAGCGTGGGAAGCAAGCCAATAAGCATCCTTCCTTCATGCTTTCTGCTTTAAGCTGCTGCCTTGAGCTCTTGCCTTGACTTCTGACAACAAGGAACTGAACTGTAACCTGGAAGCCAAAGTGTTGATTCATCTGGGTGTATAGCTCAGTGGGAGAACACTTGCTTAGCTTACATGAAACTCTGGATCCCTCCTCCAGCACTCTCCAAAAAGGTAAATCAAACCATTTGCTAGCCTAGCTATCCTTAGCAAGAACCAGCATAGCCACATTAATCATTTAATGATTAGCAACTAGCTGATATTTATTGGGAACTTACAGTATACTTGGCACTGTGCTAAACCACTTTGCAGACACTGAGTCACTTAATCCTCACATGGATTCTATAAAGGATCATTACCATCTGCACTACCCAGAACTGGGAACCGAGGTGAAGCAGACCTTTGTCATCTCACACAGGTAAAAAGGCTTGAGGCCTCCATACCAATCCAGACAGCTGGCAACAAGATAAAAACTCATCAAACTTTGTAAGACATACTTATGAGAATGGAAAATAAAAGTTCATTGAGGTTTCATTTTCATTGTACTTGAATTATATACCTATTAAGGAGGGGCAACTTAAAAGCCCTATCAGTTTAACTAATGGTTTATCCATTTATCAGTGTAACGGGTGTGGCTGTGTTCCCCAAACTCTGCTGTGTGTTGGAATCACCTAGATGGCTTGTTAGGACAGAGACTGGGGAGATCAGCCCCTGGTTCTCACTCAGCAGGTCTAGGGTGGGGCCTGAGGACTAGCATTTCCAGTCAGCTCCCAGGGGGAATGTGCTTGCTTGAGACCACACATTGAGGAAACACAGGTTATGGACTCATGTGCTGTAGTGGTAGCTCGACACCATCACAATCAGAGAGTCACAAAATTTGATCTCATTTTTCAAGGAGAAAAATGCTATCAGCTACAGCCAAGTGAAGATTACATTGCATGAGGCTATGCATATAACCTGTCAAATAAATAGCTACTGTATAGTGGGTATTCAAAACATGGCTTGCAATAATATTGATTAGTGATCTACAGAGAAAATTCATGTTTCTTGCCACTGACTACCTCATTGGAAAGAGGAAGGAGTTGATTGTCCCTTTGGGGATAGTGGCATTTCATCACAAATAATCTCTCTCTCTCTCTCTCTCTCTCTCTCTCTCTCTCTCTCTCTCTCTCTGTCTGTCTGTCTGTCTGTCTGTCTGTCTGTCTGTCTCTCTAGTATCATATATCAGAAGCTATCCTCAAACTGGGATAACCTTGAACTTCTGATCTTCCTGTCTATTTCCAAAGTGCTGGGTTTTCAGGCATGTTTCAATATCCCCATCTGAAGCAGTGTCAGGGGACTGAAATTGGGGCTTTGTGCTACTAAGCAAGCTCTCTGCTGAGTTACACCCACCCCTCCCCCAGCCACATCTACTTGTTCTATGAAAAAAAAGAAAGGAAGAAAATGGTGGCAGGTGAAAAAGAAAGGCGATTGTGACCGGGAGTCCATTGGAACAAAAGCCAGTGGATTAGAAAGGGCTATTCTTCCCAGCGCTCAGCCTTGCGGTGGGAGCATTGCCTACTGGGTAAGGACTTACAGGCAAAACCGAGGTGCTTGATGGAATCTGGTTTGTTTGAAGCTGACTACAGAACAATCATTATAAAACAGCACTTTAATTGCATGGGATTTTTAAAGTACTTTGTTGTTGAATGGAATAAATGGGAAGTATTAAGCAATCCCTTTGGCCTTTCTTTACCTAATTTGCAAACTGTTATCTGTGGGGAATAGAGGTGTGTGTGTATGTGTGTGTGTGTTGGCACATGCCTCACAAGCATGTGTGTGGTACATAGTGATGGTATTTTTAAAATAAGCCACAGAGACAAATCTTTTGTGAGGCTCTCTTCCTGAAAAAGCAGAATGTATGAAAAGGCTAGAACTTGGCACTGGGACTAAATATAGCTGAGTGGTATTGTAGTGGCAGTAAGTAGGTATATCACAGAATTTTCTAAGAGTGTTTAGAGCATTTAGACATAGATTAGGGTGTGACTGGGTGGGGCTGAAATCCCCAAGTAAGGGATGTATTTGTAAGGCTAGTTGAGGTACTGTAGCTAAAGAAAAGTGGTCACATTTGAAAAGAAGTCCTTGACTTCTCTGAGCCTCCCTGAACTAAGTGGCAATAGTATAGCCTGCATGCCAGCATGCAGCAAATACTGTGGGCTGAGGGATACAGAGATTCTGGTACATGGTATGTGTTTAACAAGAGTGAGTTCCTTTCACTCGCCATTTATTTCTCTTGCCATTTTCAAAGCCCTTAACTTTCATAGCTAAGTTCCAGGCTCTACAGAGAGGAATCTCTGAATATCTCTCCATGTCATCCAAGCCCTAGGGCACTGTTGAGTCATCCCTGTGTTCCTCTTCACACAGACAGACATGCATAGACATAGATAGTCACAAGCAAAGAGAGACAGACAGAGACATACAAATATGGAGACACAAATAACACAGACACACAGATAGACACATACACAGACACACACATACAGACTCATACAGGTACACATAGACACATGACACAGACAGACACAGAGACACACACAGACACAGACAACCAAACACACATACAGATTCACATAGATACATACAGACAGACAGATAGATACAATATAGGTGCATGCACGCACGCGCGCACATACACACACACACACACACACACACACACACACACACACACACCCCTGCTCTATAAGCCCAAGACACCGATTCCCAACAATACTTCTAGACTCATTGTGGCCCTTACCACCAGGCCACTTCGCCATTTCACACACACTAGAGCTGAAGCCCAGTAGGAAAGGCTGAATACCTCAGTGCTCAGAGGTCTACAGGGTATTGGGTTGTTTTCAGACCTTCTGCCTGCACTAAGCTCTCAGTGAAGTCCAGAGCCTGCAGTGTTGCTAATGCTATAACACCCCAACAGCCTGCTGAAGGTCACAGAAGTACCCCACTGTGTTGAATGGCCTCACTCTTGCTTGGACTGGTGATAATTAATGCACCCAGGTACCTCCAGGTAGGTACTGATAGCCTACTTTACAGGTGACTCTCCAGAGAACAAAATGTGCTTTGGCTATTTTGATGCCTCCTGGCTCTGCCTCTTGTTGCTCCTCCCTTCAGATCTGGCATTGCTCTACCCTCCTTAGGTCTCTCATACCATCCTTTCTCTCTCCCAGTTTCCTCTTTCACCAAAGGGTAGAAGGTAAAAGCATCTCCTAGGTTGCATTGTGCTTTCCATCTCATCTTCGGGTCATATTATAGCTCAGAGAAGGAATTCTCAACTGAGTTTGCTCTCAGCTCTGGGTGGCTGCTCCATTGATGGCCCTGTTTCAGCTCTGTTAACATGTACAGACAAGCACTGGGCAGCAGTTCAAACCACCAAACAACACTGTTAAACATCACCAAATGCTCTCTGTCAAGAGAGTGGTCCATAATGGTAGGAGCTGATATCTCATTTCCCACTTGGCAGAGGAGCCCAGCAGGGCTTGACAAGGCTTGGTCACAACACAGCAGGGCTCCACTAGCTCAGCCTTCTGTTGGGCTGAGACCCTCAAGTCTCAGAGGTTAAGTCATAAAAAGGGATGGTAGCCTGAGGGCTTCCACCATGACAGCTCAGAAGCCTCCAAGACCCTATGAAAGGATAGAGTCTTCTCAAGTCTTTTAGTGCTTTTCTGCTTAGTTGAGACCCAGAACATTCTAGCCATAGGTCAGAGGGAAAAGTTAACTAACAGGATGAGAAATGACAAACCTAAGAAGGACAAAGACAGCTGGCTCCCTCAGAGCAGTCAAGCCCTCGACTGTCCATGAATCCAGGACAGCCTTGGCCATGATGCCAGGAAGAGGCTTTGGGTCCAGCAGCTGTCAGTGACTTCCCTGACCGTGGAGAAGCCATCCCTTCAATAGCACAAAGTGAGGAGACTGGCAATGGACTTGAGCCAAATTACCTGATGCATTCATCCCATGACTTTGGACAATTCACTTAATCTGTCTAAGCCTCAGTTTCTCCAAGTGTGATGTAAGAAAAGTAGGAGACCTTATCCACTTGGAGTCCAAGAAAATAAAACAAATTATTTACAAAGTGATTCAGAAAAAGCGTCATGATCTCAAAAACACTGTGAGTGTTTACTGAATAGATACTACCCCTTCCACCAGCTTCCTAGAATGAACCTCTTAGAAAACATATTAATTATCATATCTTCATATACTGAATTATGTTTTCCCTTCTCCCCTGCATTCCTAGAGTATTCTGCCCCATCCCAGTGCTGAGAACTGTGGGTCACTGAAGCATATTCCAAGAGTTTTTTCACTGCACCCCACTGAGGCTACTTACAGACAGCACGTGGCCCATCAGGGAAGAGAGAAGCAGGGTGGATCATCACACAACAAAGGCCAGGGCAGAGAACAACAGGCACTAAGTATTGCTTACCAGCATCTTAATGATGCTGTAACAATCAAGGGTCACTTAATCAGATGATGAAGGGGCAGTGGAAGTTTCTTTCTAAAGGGAAGCTTCATTGTCAGAGGGCTACTCTAAGAAAATGGAATGAAACAATAAAAAGAGGTTGGAGTAGAAAAACATAGTTTGAGCATAAGGAGGTTGTCCTAGCTCTGATACTATTACATGTAGGGTCCTCAAGCTTCCTGGCAATGCCTTCCATTCTCAAGATGACCCTAGGCTCGCACATCAGGCTCTTCACAAGTCCTCTGGCTGCTCTCAGCCTCCTGAGAAACTAACACTGACTCCAGGGTTTTGGTTTGCTGCTCTTTGGGAGCCACAGCCTTTCAGGCAAGAAACTAGACGGTTCTGCTTCTGCCTGCCCTATGAGCCTCTCTATCTGGGCACAGGGACTCTAGTCCCTGCTGATTTATATGTACACATCAGAGGGAAGGCGCACATTTGCCCATGAGACCCTACTGGCCAGCTCCTAGCAGCTGCCTCAGCTGGAGAGGGCCGGCTCACTCCAATTTGGAGATGATTTTAGCTCGTGAAAACTGCTTATTAGGAATGTTGGTTCAACATACCAACCAAATGTAATACATAAATCATGTTTAGATCCGAGTTTAGGGAGGGAAAAAAAAAGAAACTATGCAGACATGTTTGGACAATCAGGGCAATGTGACATGAACTGGAAAGCAGATGGTTATTTATGGCGTTATTAGGTTTTTTGAGGTATAAATATCATATTGTGAGGACATAAGAAAAACAATCCTTGCTTTCTGAATGCATAAAGAGACCCGTGTCCACAAAATGCAGAGAATATATATATATGTATATATATATATATGTATGTATACATACATATATATTCACTATATATATATACATATATATATATTCACATGTGTCACACATGTACAAGGGTAAAGCATACATGGAAGATATTTTAAGGAAAAGGAAGATTAATTCCTTGTGGCTCTGCACAGAGTTTATTTGTACATCCCTTATATGGAGAGCTGAATCACAAAACACATTTATCTCCATAATTCAAAAATTCAACTTGCCTTTCTCTCAAAGTAGAAAAGTTTCTAGTTCCTTCCCTACACCTCTTCGTGCACATGCTCATACATATACACAGGTTCAGGCAAGCAAACACACACACATGTGCTCACACTTGCACTAGAAGGTGCTTTCTTCAAGCTGAAAGCCCTGAGAGAAAATTTGTAAGAGCTGTTTTAGAACAGTGACAGACTGGGCCAGTCTCCAAACTGTGCTGGAGGACTTGGGTTCAAACTTTGCCAGTGTGTTTTTTCTTTCTTTCCTTCCTTCCTTCCTTCCTTCCCTCCTTCCTTCCTTCTTTTCCTCCCTCCCTCACTGCCTCTATCACTTCCTCTCTCTCCCTTCCTCTCTCTTTCTTTGTTATTCTCTCTTTCTTTGTTATTCTTTCTTTCTTTCTTTCTTTCTTTCTTTCTTTCTTTCTTTCTTTCTTTCTTATGCATTTGGGTATTTAGCCTGCATGTATGTATAAGTGCCATGTGCATGTTTTGTGCCTGAGAAGGTCAGAAGAAAGCATGGGAGTCGCTGAAACTGGAGTTACAAAGGTTGTGAGCCATGGTGTAGGGCTTGAAGTGTAGGGACTGAACCCATGTCCTCTGCAAGAACAGCAACTGATCTTAACTGCTACTGAGCTATTACTCTGGCCTTTGTGTGGCTGTTTCTGAGAGGCCATTGAATGATCTTCCTCCAGTATCACCAGGGAAAATAAATGATGTGACTACAAGTCTCACAAGGTTAATATGAGCACCAGGAGAAAGAATGGCTGTGAAGATGTTATGTCAACATTTCCTATCATTACTTGTGAAGAGAACATGCAAGGCTGCTACTGGCTGTGGTAGCTCAGGCCTTTAATACAAGTACTTGGGAGGCAGAGGCTGGCACGTCTCTGAAAATCAAAGCAAGCCTGGTCTACAGAATGAGCTTCAGGCCAGCCAGAGCTACATAGTGAGACCAAACAAAACAAATAAACAACACAAGACAAACAAAAGCCCTCAAAACAAAACTAAACAACAAAAAGAAGCCAGAAAAACTAAGCCTCAAATGTAGGGGTAGTACCCATTCTTTGACTAAAGGTTCTTGTGATGTCCATCTTCTGAAACTGGACTCCAAGAATGTTCCGCTCAGAGCTGCCTGCTGCTAGTCCCAGAACTCCCTAGCCTCCACTAGTATGGCCACGGCAGTAAAGATCGTCAGCTTTTCAGTTATTTTAAGCAAGAAATTGTAAAGTCATCTTATACAAATGGCTCTGAAGCATGGTAGAGGCAGAAGAGTTAAAAGCAGCCGTGGAACTCAACCACACAACCAAGCCTAGATCATGGGTAAAGAATGCCAAGCTTGTGGCTGGAAGTCTCCTGAGTACCTTGTGACTTTAGATAGGGGCAGAAAACCTCATTCATGCAGAAATTGTGAATGTATTTAGCCAAGGCATTGTCTGACCTTGCATCTGTCCAATTTGTGGGGAACAGCCTAGTTCAGGGGGCAGAGCTGTATACATGAGTGGAGGACAAGTAATTCCCTTCACTCTGGACTCCACCACTTTATAACCTCAGACAAGGCACCTTGCTTCCCCAGAAATTTTTGCCTTCATAAAATTTTGATTTTTCTGGGCATGGTGGCATTTGCCTGTAATCCTATCAATAGGGAGAATATGGCAGGGAGATGAGTTCAAGGCCAGACTAGGCTACGTAGCAAGACTCTAGTAAAAATTTTGTTTAAATGAAAGAAGATAGGTTAGATTAAGGCTGTTCGGTGCTGATCAGTTCTAAGATTCTATGATTAGTCTTCTCCTGGGAGAAGTCCTCCTAATCTAAAAACAATATTTGCTGACTGGAACTTGTATCTGTGAAAATCAAGCACACTTAACCAAACAGAGAGAGCAAATAGCCTCAGAGCACTTTGGATGTTCTCATGACTATGCATGGAAGAACATGCATGGTAGTTTCCAATGTAGATGATTCACAGGAAGTCATCTATTGTCAGGTAATTAGGGATAAACAAACCATCTACAGACCTTATTAAAAACCAATAAACAATACTGGCATTATAGACAGCCATTGCTGGGGAGCATCCAATACAAACTGAATTCTATGCTAAGAGATTTGTGTGTAGGTCAATGACCCCAGCAATGGGGTAGTGTGGACTTGTCATCCCTATTTTATATAGAATGACTGCAGCTCAGAGAGCTTAAAAACCATGTCCAGGGTGCCAGTGATCAGTCAATCACTGCAGTGGGATCTGTGCTGCTCTGTGATCTTGTAAACAAACTTCAGTTTGACTACACTATTTGTCCTTCATCTTCAATGTCAGGTTTTGAAAAATCATCATGATGCTGTATTTGAAAGACAACAAACCATTCTATATCTAAATTGCATAGCTTGCATTTTGATACAGATGCACCACTGTGAAACATCACAACCCCAGGAAAGCACTGTGCATCACTCTTCTGCTTCCATGCCTCTCCTCGTAATGCCCCCCCTGCTCTCCCCCAACCACTGGATTACTCTATACATACAAGGGCTCTGAACAAATGGAATGGCATGGTATACATCCTTTTAACCTGGATTTTCTACCCAATGTAGTTACTCTGAGACTAATTCATTCCATTGGGCTTATTAGGAATTCATTCCTGTTTGATTGCTTATACATTCCACTGTTTGGATACACTATGATTTATTTATCTACTCACCTGTTGATAGCCATTTCTGGTGCTTACCATTCTCACCTGATACAAAAAGTAAATCCACTTTAAACATCCTTGTAGGGGTCTTTGTGTCAAGCTATTTTCATTTCTTAGCTAAGTACTTAAGAGTGAAGAGGCTTATCATAAAGTAGGTATCACTTTGTTTTGTTTTGAGACAAGCTTTTGTTTTGTAGCCCAAGTATACCTAGAACTGACAAGGCAGCTCTGGCTGGCCTTGAGCTCATGGTAATCCTCCTGTCTCAGCCTTCCAACCCCTGGGATTACAGGCATGCATCCTAAAATTGGCTTGTATTTCTATCTCTAAGAGGCTGCCTGTTTTCAAAAGGAGATGCACTGTTCACTTGACATTTAGTTTGTCCCACAGCCTCATCAATACTTGGTTTTGTAAGTCTTTTCAATTTTAGACACTGGAGTGAGTTTAAAGTGACATCTCATTGTGTAATTTTCATTTTACTAATGATTAATGGCAATTATCCTTTTGATTGATTATTTAAATCTTTTTAAAAAAAAACCCACAGGTCTAATCAATAAAGTGTTTGCCATTCAAACATAAGGATTCAAGTTCAAATCCCCAGCACCCCTGTAAAAAGCTAGATGTGGAATTGCACATCTAATCTCAGCACTGAGGGATAAAGACAAGAGCATCTTTAAAGTTTATTGGCCAGCTAGTTTACACAACTGGTGAGCCCCATGTTTAGTGAGAAATCCTGTCTCAAAAGAATGGAGAAAGCAGTGAAAGAAGACACTAACATCAACCATTGGCTTTTGCACACACAAACACATGATACATATATACAGATATATATATATATATATATATATATATATAATTATGCCACACAATTTGTTTAGGCATAGCATCAAACTCTGAACAAAATAACATTATTTATTAAACTCCTACATAACTTTGCAATGCAAACAATGCTAAAATTTTTTACAGTCATCATGTTCCCTGACCATCACAACAACCTAAGCCTATGTATGTCATGAAGATCCAGGTTAAGAGAGGTGAGAATGGTACTCGGTGAGACCAGAGATCCCTTGGGCGCCTTTTTAGGCCCTGCTCTCGGCCCTTCAGCCTGAGCTGACCTCCACTATTGCTCTTGTGCAGAGCTTGCATCTTCCATCTCAGTGCAGTCAAAGCACCCATTTCTGACCAGATAATGCAGATGGGCACTGCAGATAAATGTAACATCGACCCTTTCTTGCCATTCATCCAGTCATTCCCTGTTTGCTAGGAACATAGGACAAGTTAGCCAAGATACACTGTGGCTGAGGTCTTGATCAATACATCAATACTGGATAACATTAAAGGGAGAGCAGATATCTGGAAAGCAGTTAACTAAGAGCCTCAAATCTAAGGACTAGCGTTAAGACATCAATGTTTAGCACATTTGTGCAATGCTGAAGAAATCACTCAAAAAAAAAAAAAACTATTTTCTTTTTTCTCTGAAGGCAGGTATCTCAAACTTTTGATTCTTATGTAAGCACTGGAAACACATCTAAGGTTTCCTTAGCCCAGAGACTGAGTTCTAGTGTCTAGTATAAGACTGAATGAATACCCAGTAGGAAACCTGAGTGGCCATTATGAGGTTAGTTTCTTCTCTGGGCTGCAGGGGGCTCCCTCTTCTCCCTCTTCCAGGCAAGATGTATTATTTGAATTTAAAGGTTTGCAAGAAACCACAACCATGAGAGAGCTAGTGAAAATTATATATATATATATATATATATATATATATATATATATATATAAAGGAGGCTTTACCCAATAAAAGAGCTGCACCCAAGTTTCACCTTTGCACAATGGGATTGATACTCCATGTCTACTGAGTTATATCACTCTGAAGAAGTCACATATGTCCTATGATTTTAGGTGAGGCTTTTGGCATTTTTTTTCCAATTAGATTGCGACATTATCTATACATAGTTCCTTTGCCCCATCAGAATAAAGTCTAAGTTCCCTAATGGTCTTCTTCAGCCCTAGAGTCATCTCATCCTCCCTTATTTCCCCAGCCCAACAAATTTCCTCGGAGTTTCTATATGGTCTGCCTTCTCTAAAGTCTTCCCCGGTGACTTCCAGGTAGATTGGGTCACCCCTTAAGTGCTGGATGCTCACTTCCAGGTCAGCTATTTTCCCACCATGTACCTCAAATGGTGTGCAAATGAGTAATGGGCTTGTGGGTTTACGAGAACTAATAGAACTATACCAGGATCAACCAACAGAATGACAATGTAAGTGTAATAAATAAGCATGCATAATGAGTAACTTTACAATAATTAAAATTTAGCTGGGTGGTGGTGGCATATACCTTTAATTCCAGAACTTGGGAGGCAGAGGCAGGTAAATCTTAAGTTTGAGGCCAACCTGGTCTACATAGTGAGTTCTAGGACAGCCAGGGCTACACAGAGAAACTCTGTCTCAAAAAAAAAAAACTAACAATAATAATAATTTAAAATAATAATAATAATTTATAATAATTTAAATGCGATATAGTACACTAAATAAAATGTAAGGCTCTGTTCTATCCACATTTCAAGAACCCAGTAGCAGACAGATGATAAGGTAGCACATAGAAATGGTATTACACATGCATAATCCCAGCTACCTGGGTGGCTGAAGCAAGAGAATCACAAGCTGAAGGCCAACTTAACTACCTAACAAGATCTTATCCCAAACAAAACAAAGCAAAGCAAAGCAGAATGAAACGAAAAGGGCAAGGAGAGTAATCTCTGCTTATGACTTACAGCCACAGGCACACACGTTCAGGACATGGCCATCTAAAATATTCCCATACAAAAGTTATCTCAGTGGTGCTAAATTTGCTTTAGAGTGTAACTAGTTTCTTATATTTTTGGTTGTGAGCCTAGCCTTTAACAGCTGAACCATCTCTCCAGCCCTGTAAGTAGTTTCTTAAATAGACAAAATGTACTGGGATAGCAGTAGTAGAAAAATAAACAGACATACTGACATCCCTGGCAGCAAGGTGCCATATCTATAGATTCACAGTCAATACAGTGACTTTTAACCAGACTCTGGTGGCTAATTCTGTGTTTTATGAACTTTAACCCATTCTCTCCTATACAGATCCATCCCTGATATACCACCCTCTGCTTGAGTCCTACTGAAATAATTTGACTCCCCGTTTCTCCACTTTAGTACGTTCTGCTCCCTGAACCTACAATGTCTTCTTTTGTCAGCATGACTAACATCAGTCACCCTTCAGTACAGCTCAGGCTTTATCATCTTTTCATGTCTGTGTGTGTATGCTGTGTATGTATGTTTGCATATGTATGGGTGTACAAGCATGTAGAGGCCCAAGGTTGACTATGGATGTCCTCTACCTTATTGATTCAGTGGATGTCTCTGAACTGAACCCAGCACTCACCAATTTGGCTAGTCTAGCTATTTAGCTTGCTGTAGGGAATCCCTTGACTTCACTTGGGGACCTCCTGTCTCTGCTTGTCACATGCTAGGACTACAGGTGAGCTGCTACATCTATCCAGTATTTATGTGTATGCCAGGGATCTAAATTACAGGCCTCATGCACGCAGAGCAAGAGCTTTGCTCACTGAGCCATAGCCTCACCACGTTACTTCTTTCCCGTGAGACCATCCCTGACTGCCTCTAGGCAGAGGTAGCTCATCTGTGTGTGGGGGGACACTTACA
Source organism: Phodopus roborovskii (assembly GCF_943737965.1). Taxonomy (NCBI): domain Eukaryota; kingdom Metazoa; phylum Chordata; class Mammalia; order Rodentia; family Cricetidae; genus Phodopus; species Phodopus roborovskii. The sequence continues at coordinate 8,256,452 of NW_026126480.1, read as the reverse complement.
CCCTTTGCAGCCACTCTGTCAAATGGCTGTCTTCCAGAAAGTTATGTTCTTCTTGGAGGCAGGTGCTGTCTTTCCCCCTGACTCTGTCTACCACTGTGCCTGGAAAATCAGATGTCCTCGCAAATATTACTTGAAAGGAATGATTCAACTGCCACATTCCCAAAGAGGAATTCCACCTTGTGTTGAGCCACAGCTGTATCACCTGAATAAATAAACGGTCTCCCTAGGTACCCCATGCAGGAAGTAACTTCATTGGATTGTTTATGCCCTGGGTCATATCTATCATAGGCTTAGCTCAGAAATGTTTGAAGCATGGGATAGAATGAAGCCCATCAGGACAGCAGCTGAGCCGTATCCCTGCCACCAGTACAAACTCATAACTGAAGTAGTCAAAGAGATTTAAACACACACACACACACACACACACACACCTGGTTTTTCAAAAATACATGGGAAAGAATTCAAAACAACTCCTGCAAGCCATGGTAATATGGAATTAAAAACTGAGGTACCTCCCTCTGCACTGCTGAGTCAGTGGCCTTTGTCTGCTCTATGAGTCACTCCAAGGCTTACCAGCCACCTGAGCAGCTGCAGAAGCCAAGGCTCACACCCACAGGTAGGAGTTCTGCTCCTCCTCCTGTTCACATGGGCACCCACAGCAACCACAGCTCTGGGATGGAATGCTGTCTCCTAGCTCTCTAGGAGACAACTGGGACAGCCCATTGTTCTTTCTTCTGAGTCAAGGACAGGTAGTGAATGCTGGAGGAAAATGAGATCTGCAATCTCATTGCTACCTAACACTGTAGCATCACCCTTGTAGTGAGCTAAAGTGCCACTGCATGTCACTAGCCATGGGTCACGTTGCTTAAAATTTCCCAGCCTCTTTTCCTTAGTGAAAAAGATCCCATCTCCTGGGTTGGTTGTAAGGAAGTAACAAGGTTAGGGTTGACCATATGGTCAGAGTTTAGACATGTTAGACATCAATGTTCTGTTCAAGTCATGACCTTGTGTCCCCTGAAGAGGTAGGTTGGTTAAAGATACTTCCTTTCAGTCCCTGGCTATGTGGATGCAGCAAATCACTCCTCAGTTCCCTCTACATCCAAGATGGGGTTTGAGAGTGAGACTTTCCATGCAGTATTTTGTACAAGTGTATGTGTACCTATGAGAAAGAAGGAGGAGGAAGGGAGGGAGGAAGGGAGGGAGGAAGGGAGGGAGGAAGGGAGGGAGGAAGGGAGATTTTTTTTAAAGTTCCCTTAATAGAATACAATTTCAATATTTTTATTCTAATCCACTGTGTTCTCTTTGCTTCATATGTATTTCAAAAGCTTATCTTTGCCTTTTAGTTCTTTCACCAGCATAAATCCTCCCCAAAACATAGTAAAGGTTTTCTCCCTCCTGATGAAATACAAAAAAAAAATGTTAAGTGCTTATTCTTTATGTCTAAATTTTTTGATGTTTCCTATAAATTGGGAAAGGGCAGAACAAAGCCTGACTCCATTTGTCTGAGAAGCTAAGATGTCAGAAAGGGAGGGAGGCAGACTTGTGGCCTCCCAAGGCAGGCCATCAGAGGGACACTGCAGGCCATCCCAGCCATCCTGAAGGTCTTGGTCCAAGCACATTACTAATAGAGGAAGAACTACTCTAATCCTGCGAATTCAAGAATCCACAGGGTTCACTGTGAAACAGTTCTCAGAGGCACCCTTCTCCTCTCTTGGAGACATTCTGCAGTTCTTACTTTGAGAATACTTCCCTGACCCCTCCACACTAGAAATTGAACCCAGGCCCTCAAGCACGCAAGACAAGCACTCTACCACTGAGATACAGTCCCATCCAGTTGGAGAATTCCTATATACTCTTTACCCCACTGCAGATGCACCCAAGCAGAAGAAAGGCTGGAAGGCTTGGTACAATGCAGATACATGTCTATCCAGCCTCATTTGGCATTTTTCAAACTTATTTGATACAGTTTGTCAAAGTTTCTTCTCCCCCATGAAGAGAAAGAACTCTTACTCCCATATAGCACACATGCATGTACAACATGGAAAAGCTTTTTAGCAATTCCAGGGAGCCAAGATGGGGTTGGGATAGGGGTGGGGGTGGGGGGCAGAGCACGAATTCCAGTCAGATAAACCCAAGCTCAATGATAACTTCGTTCTCGGTATGTCGTTAGAGACAGAACTTAACTTGTAAGAGAAGATCCAGTAGGCTCCTGCTGTATTGTGTGTGTCACATGAGATGAGCTGTGGCACACACAAACCGAGACATCTGCCACACAGGATTTACTCTGAAAATGTGACTCTCCTCTTCCCTCCTCTCTGCAGAATCATAAGATGAGATGTAGGAAAACATGCCAGGCAGTTCCCTTTCTTTTCATAAAACTTAAAACCGAAACATTTCATATAAGAAACCATCTTGGAAGAAAAGGAGTCACTCTGCATGTTCTCATAAATCAAGTCATGGCAGGGCACTGTTGTCTTAATACACTCATATGTGTGCATGTGTGAATGAGTGAGTGAGTGTGTGTGTGTGTGTGTGTGTGTGCGCGCGCGTGTGTGAGCATGTGCGCACACGCGTGCATGTGCATATATGTGTGGAGGAGAATTGAGTATGTCATATAGCTATCTAAAATTTAATAACATGGAATCTGCCTGTGTCAGATATTACTTTGTTTAACAGAATGTGATATCACTTGATAGAGTCATAAAGTGCAGTCCTACCAAAATACAGCTGTTATTAACATTGCTAACAGCTATTTTATTCTGGAAAATGTTACCGAAACCATAATGATGGACACTTTTAAAGTAAGTTGTCCCTAGCTAATTTCCAGAGGCCACTCTCCCTCAGAGACTTCATATCACCATTCTAACTGAGGTTTGCCACAAGAGAGAATGAAGACTTTAAAATACTTAAAGAGAGTCATCGTGGGGTCACTGATAATTAAATAGGAGCTGCAGGAATAGAATAAGGAAAATGTCTAATCTCTGACTCTGAAATAAAGAAACAGATAACATTGGGGCAGCAGCAGTGAGACCATCCCAATATGCAGCAGGATTCTTTTCAGCCCAGATGTCTATTTCAAATGCCCACGAAAAGTCTATGATGAACTTTAATTATGAGAAGCAGCAGATAAGAGCCCATCTCCTTGCTTCTTATTGTTAGGGGTGGTTTGAAGCTGCCAATCATTACCCCATCAAAGAGGCCCAAGATACAGAGACTGGACAGTAAGGGAGAGGTTCCATCCACTCTGCACACGCCCACAGAGCTGATAGACTCAAGTTAAAATGCCCTAGAGAACTGCAAAGTGCACTGAACTGGCTTCCCACTACAGCTACCAGCAATCTCCCTGTGATGCAATACACAGGAACCACAAGGCCCCTCCTCTTCCCACTCTTCAGCCTTCTGAGGAGCATCTTCTTACCTCTGTTCACCTTCATACTCTTGGTGGGGGAGTGTGGCCTGGCACCTGTAAGCCAACAGCTAACTTGAGTCCATACATACATAGGATAGGGTACAGTAGGAGATAGGGGCCTTCCCATAAAAACAGCACCTGCTCTGGAGTCAGAAAGGCCTGTGCATCTGAAGACCTCAACCCCCACACTTCCTGCTAGGCTCCGTCTCGCAAGCTACACAGCCTCTCTGTCTAGAAGATGGAGACAAGCTACCTGCCACCTGCCTTTAATAGGAGGCCACTGGTCCACAACACGACACCCGATACTGTCATTCTTCAGATAGAAAAGCAGAGGGCCTACAGTCAATGTTTGTCTGCCTCCTTGGTTTCCAATAAAACAACTCCCTCCACCCTGAAAGAGAAACTCACTGCAGAGGCCAGCTGAGAAAGAAAAATGTTAAATAATTCAAAAGCACTAACATCAAGTCTGATGTCGGTATAAAAATAGTTACAAAACACCATACTCTTCGTGTTTTTATTACAACAACCTCAGCTCCCTGGTAGAAACAGGAGGAGTGAGGGGGTCTGGCCTGGCTGGAGCTGGGCCTGGGGTGGGGGCTGGGGGTTGGGAGCCTTCTAGACTTCATCTGACCTTTCTAATGACTAATTTTTGTGTGATAGCAGAGCAGGCATTTGCTTGTCACAGCTATATTTTAAAACTGCCTTCTCATAGGCTGGCTTATTTTTAAATCCAAAGTATGCTCAGCTGGGCTGCTGGAAGCATGGGGAAAGCTTTTTCTACATCTGGTCTTCTTGTACTCCCTCCTGGCACACTCTTCTGGTAAGGCCTCCAAAGATTCCAGGCCCAATCCCAAAGTGAAACTTCTAAAGACAAGACTAGTAAGGCCACTCTAAACTCAAGAAAGCTAATGCCAAAGGTCTATATCATTCATAAGGATAACCACCTATATTATCCCCTAGAACCCTCCAATAACTCCACAGCAGATGCAAACCTTCATATTTTTATAGAGGAGGAACCGGAGGTTTATGGAAGCGAAGGGACATCCCCCATAACATTCCACCTAGTAGGTGGGACCTGCTGAAGCAGCCTGGCTCTCAGCTCATGGCCTCTCCCCCACACTGCCCAGGAGAACTGAGTGTGTGGTGTGAAAGGGGCTCCATGAAATATTCAATCACATTCTTAGTCTCTGGTTGCCCCTTCCAGGTCTGACCCGAAAACTTCCTCCAGGCATTTTCTTTGCAGAGGAGCTGTGCAGAAAGAAATTCCAGTCTATATTTAACAAGTTGGAGAAACAGCAACTATTGTCAACCTGCTCAGGGACACAGGGCAAGTCCACACACATCTGGAGCAGAGGGCCCTGGGGGAATTAACAGGGGGCCAGAATCAAACTTACCCCTTCTAGAAATTAAGAGGCCACTGGGCCTATTTCACAGGGAAGAAAGGGTGATGAGCAAGTGAGGGTAGGCCTGTGGGGGTAGACGGAGGAGGGAGAATAACCCTGGCCACAGCCGTTCACATCCTTACGGAAAACATGCTCTCATCTTTCCAGTCCGACCACAAGCTCTTCTTTCTTTTGGAAGCTTCTCCTGTGTCTGCCAGGCACCGCGGGAATGAGAGCACTTTCCCAAAGCATCTGCCCTGAGCCAGGCTCTATGCTGGAAGCTCGGCTGGCTTTCTCTCATTCAGTCCTTAAGCTGGTCTTGTTACCACATAGCGAAGAGGAAAACACTAGATCCAAGAGTTTGGGTAACTGGCCAAAGGTCACACACGTCAGCACCGTGGTTTTCAACCTGAGACAATCTTGTATTCCCCTTTTAGGTGACATTTTAACAATGTCTCAGAAAATGTTGCCTGTCACAAGTGTTGGAGAAGGCTCCAGAATCTTAGTGATACAGAGGCAACAATGACTCTCCTACAATGCCTAAGACAGCCTAGTGCAACTCAGAGTCACACAGCCAATGGTGCCAAGTTAAGAAAACGTCAGGCAGAGATGACTGAGCCAGAACTTAAGCAGAGGTCAGCCTGACTCCAATTCAGTGGAGTATTTTAAATCCCAAGAGCCCTGAATTCTGAGCAGACATGCCTACTCCTCTCTTCTCACACCACATGTAGGCCAAGTCTGAGCTCAGTAATCTCTTGTTGCTTAACCAGTTCTGTCCTATGATGGTGCCTAGAATCCTGCTGAGAAACCAGCCATTCTTGCCCTGGATCTTAGAAGAAAATATCGATTATAATTTTCTAGCCCCTGCAGGAACCTCAGAAGCCTCAACCTCCTTGCTCTCCCCAAGAGATGAGAGGCTCACTCCTGCCACAGTACTCCAATACTTAGTCAATAAGCTCCAGGAAGCAGAGCTGAAGTCAGCCTTGTCTAGCCTTCCTCAGCAACTAAATTTCTAGAGGAATAACTGCTGGTGAGCCCATAAGAAACTGGCCCTAAAGTCCTGGCTACAGAGTGCTGAGAGCTGGAGTATTGAAGTTCAAGCCAAGCAAACTTATATTCAAACTTGGCTCTGTTGTTTACATAGAAGACAATGGAGCATAATACCTACTGCTGGCAGAGTTGCTACACAGAGCCGCACATACACACACATACACACACACACACACACACACACACACACACACACACACACACACACACACAGCCCTTTATCAGCACATGCAAAGCCTAACTGTCTTTATTGGCAGAGTCTGCTGCAGGGAACCTGGCTGTCTCACCCTGCCTCTGGTATGAACTTTGTGACACCTGATGGCCTGTCTCTGGAGTCCATTTCTGAACAAGTGAACTTAATTTCGTGATGATTAGGGGGATGGGAAATAGATGGGTGACAACAGATCAACAAATGGCAACCATGAGAGTTCCCATGGCAATGCTTTAAACTTGAAAAGTTCTAAGAATGTTCTGGAAACTACAGCCTGAATGTGTGTGTGTGTGTGTGTGTGTGTGTATGTATGTGTGTGTGTGTGTGTGTGTGCGCGCGTGCGCGCGCGGGCGCGTGTGTCTATTTTGATACTACGAAGCTGTCACCCAAACGCAAGTCTGGAATGAATTTTCCCATACTACATATATATTTGCATCTTAACAGAGAGCTTTAAAGAGACATTCCAAGAGCACAAAATAATTTCGAAAATAAGGTTTGATTCAGCAGTAATGGTCCGTGTCTGCTCAAAGGTCTGTCTGAAAATTCAGTGACTTCAAGAGATAGGACCAATTTTGTTTCTGCCACTGGGCAAGCTCCCACCCCTCTCCATTTCCCATGAGCTAAGTAGAAACATCTATAGGAGGAACATTTGCTTTAGGGCCAGGTGGATTTGTTTATGGACCCAGTTCTCTGACTCACTGTGGCTCCGGGCTTTGGGCAAGGTGCCTGACCTCTCTAAGCCACCTTTGGAAAGAGGAATAAGAAGACCTCACTGTGGGAGGGGGCAGGGTTGCTGTTATAGACATTTCATTGTCCCACTGCCCCCACAGGACCTATTCTAAACTGATGACCTTTAAGGTGGTTCAGTGGGAAAAGCACTGGCTGTTCGGTTTCATGATCTGAGTTTGATCATGGGGAGTGACAGGGTTTAGAGAACTGACTCACAGCATGTCCACTGACATCCATACAGAGGAACACATGCAGCCACCCACTCATATTCAGGCACACATAAGTAAATTAAAACGTAATTTTCAAAAGACCTCACTGAGTTTGTTGTGAGAATTGAGGCAATGCAGGCTAGGTGCCTTACACAATTCAGCAAAAATACTAAATGGGATGACCTTGCCAGACTCATTTGTCAAGCACTGGGGTTTCCTCTGTGAACAAAAGGCAAAGATCTCTACCTCCATGGAGATTAATAGCATTTACAAGAGATTGAGATGAACAAACAATGGCTCCACAAGACATGAAAACAGATCTGTGACCCAGCACTTCAGTAGCAACTGGCCAAACTGATCAATGACCCTGACTCTCCAGCTTTCCCAACTTTTATCCCCAGAAGGTAAATTCACTTTCTAAACCGGTCTCATAAGATGCTGGCTTCTAGTTAGCCCCCTTCCCTTGGCAACAGCCTCCAATCAGTGAAGCCTGAAGCCTCCCCTGCACTCACTATGAGGCTGACTACTCCCCTGCCTGCCTTTGAGGCACTGACAAAGGCAAGTGATGGTGGCTGACTCCCTTGTTATAACAAGCTCTGAGTAAACAGCCCCTGCCTGTGCCTATTTGGGTAGTCTTTATTCATTTTCAGCCAATAAGTGTAATAAATAAGTAAATTACATAGCATGTTCTGCCCTTGACCCACCTCCTCCTTTCAGATTATTCGCAACATAGCAACTAGGGTGATCTTGTTTAAAAAAACACTGGAGCATAGCATTTAACACATTGGGAAGAAGCAAATATATAGTAGGGTTAGGGACGCGTGGAACAGTAGAGCATGAGTGAGTGTAAGGTTCTGACTGCTATTAGATTGTCAGGGTAAGGCTTGATAAGAAGGGAATATTGGAGCAGAGACCAGGAGGTGGCCAATTACCCATGGGAATATCAAGGGGGAAAGCATCCCAGGCAAGGGAATAGCCTTGAAACAAGAGTGGACCTGATGCTCTACAAAGCAAGGAAGAGAGTGATTGGGGCACAAGGCAGATGGGAAACCCTGGTGAGGGTACTTTGAAAGTACATTGGCTATCGCCCCAAAGCTTACTTGCCTGAGCAGAGGAGGGACAAGAAGAGAGTTATATTTTAATATAGGATTTAAATATAGATGTAATAATAAGATCATTCTAGCTGTTGTAATGACAAGAAACTGCAAGAGGTCAAAGACAGACTGGGAACCCAGGGCAAGAAGATGCCACTATCCAGATGAGAGAAGATGAACATAGACCAAGATGATAGCAGTAAGGATGATGAAAATATGCCAGTTTCTGGTTCTGTCTTTGAAGGCGAACCATCATGAGATCTCCAAATGGTTCTACATTCAAACAAGAAAACAGACCCTAAAGGTGACTCCAATGTTTGGTACCTAAGATGCATAGGATGTAATTCTCACTGATCAAGATAGGTCAAAGACTATAGACAGAACAATTTTTGAGGCAAGAATGAATTTTGGACACATCAAGTTTAAGGTAGCTATGGGATTATTCAAGAGAAATGTCAAAGAGGTGGTTGGAATCACGAGGCTAGAGTCTGGAGAATACTCTGCAAGTACCTTCCTTCTCCTCTTTGCATGCTCACCTACCCAGAAATTCTAGAAATAATATGTGGGCTGTGTTCAGCTGTATCACTTGTTGACCACTTCACCTAGCATGACACAGTTTTAGACATACATCTGGAAGAAGAGCACAATGAAGTTGTCTGCTCTAAGTTTTCCAGAGATACCATGGTATTCACAGAAAGTGACAGTCTTTACAAGTCCCAACCTAACATAGGAATGATAGATGAAAATATCCTTTATCAAACTCTTCCCAGAGTAGGAGAGCCTACGTTTGCATCTTGCTCCATGAACAGCATGTATCACATGTTCTGAAGTGCTACCTCATCTTTGACCTAGAGATTTCAAGTAAAGAAAATGTGTGAAAGGAGCTCAACAGAAGACCTCCAGTCATGTGAACCTCAGCATTATTTACAGTGGTAGAAAACTGGAAACAACAGTAGGAAATTAGAGAAATAATGGGCATCCTCATGATGGAAAATTACATATAAATGGCAGACTGGAGAGAAAAATGTAATGGCATGGGAAATGATCTTAACATTAAAGTCAGAAAATAATGTGTATAATTTGCTCTATGTGGTAGGGCTGAGCAGGAGGAGAGGAAGATTAGAATTTCAGGTAAGGAACCAGAGCGATGATAACTCATGAACATTAGTCCGAAGCCTTCTTCTGACCCTCATGCATATGGTGCACAGAAATACATTCAAGCAAAATACTCAAGTTCATAAAATAAAAGTAAATAAATCTAATTTTTTTTCTAAGACTTACACCAATATTTGCAGATAAGTCCAAAATGTTGGAGAGAACTGTTGTTTGTATAGCTACAGTGATATAAGTTCTTTTACTTACTAACTGGGTTACCTTAGGCTTTCTAAATGCTCTGGTGTTAATGTGAGTTGTTTCTATCATGAGGGAAAAGCACATAAATAAACATATGATTTTCTTTTCATTTTAATAGTGCAGAAAATTGAACCCAGTGCTGCATGCATACTAGGCAAATGCTTTATCACTCAACTATATTTCCTGTCCCTAAACATGAGAAAGACTATAACATCTTTAATGTAATACTTTAATAATAAAATTGTTACCTCCTCCACAATACCTCACAAGGCTTAATAGATTTAAGGATGGTAAGGAAGCCTAGAAAGCAGAGTGCTCCAATGGCAAATGCAATTGGCCCCTAGCAAGACAATAATGTCCATTGTTTACTGTGTTGACTGGCATACTGCAGTTACTGCATAACCCTGACAGCCAGATGTACATGGCTGATAGATTTCTTTTGCTCTATGACAGTCCACATCTGGTACTTATGGACTTGAGGTGATGAAGAGGAAAAAGTAAAAACAGAGCAGAAGATCAAGGTTTCAGAGCCCTGCTCAGAAAAGAAGGGGTGTCCATCATCAGCACTTGTATCTCCAGGCAGCTCATCAGAAACACAGATTCTTGGGTCTACTCTCCAACCTCCTGAATAAGAATCTGTATGTGCGGCAAGGTGTTGTGCGTGGTGTGTGCAAGTGTGTACAGAAGCATGGGTGCATGCTTGTCTACATTTTCATTTAGAGGCCAGAGATTGGCATTGGGTATCTTTTATTTATCTCTTGATACCTTATTTTTGAAACAGAGTCTAACATTGAACCCGAGGCTCACCATTTTCACTAGCCTGGCTGGTCAGGGAGCTCCTGGAATCGTTCTGCCTCTGCCCCTCCCAGTTGTGGTGTTATAGGAGCAAGCCAACATGCTCAGCTTTCCCATGGGTGCTAAGGATGCAAACTCTGGTTCTCCTGTTTGTGTGACAAGCACTTTACCCACTGAGTCATCTCTGGAACCCTGAGAACCTCCATACGAACAAGTCTTGAGCTAGTCCCTACATGCTGTAAGGCATTTCTTGTTTGTTATTTTGTTTTGTCTGTTTCTTGGGACAGACCTTCCTATGCTGTCCAGACTGGCCTTGGATGTATGATCCTCCTGCCTTAGAATCCCAAATTGCTGGGACTAGAGAAATGCACTGTTACATTTGACCTTAAAGGTCCTCTCTATAACACAACTGGCTTTCCCTGTTAGAGGTAGATTTGAGACTATATCACGAAAAATGCATCCAAAGAAATGAAGGTTTTCCTCATTTTTATTATTTGCAGTAACAGTATTCATAGTTATTTGTGTATGTGCATGCACATGACTTGGAGGAAGACTTATATGCCAAGGCACATGTATAGAGGTCAGGGGACAACTCTGTAGAATACACTATTTCTGTCTGCCTTTAAGTACATTCCAAGGATCACGGTCATAGCAAGCAGCTTTTCTGGTTAAGTCATCTTGCCTACCAAGGACAACTGAAAAAATTGTAGTCACCAACAAGATGTTAAGTCACTCAAGTCCCCCAAACTGTAGAGCCATCAGGCCCTTGCATGATGCCAAGTCTTTGGCACAACTTTGGGAGGTTATTACATGCTCAAAGAGACATCCTCTCTTCTACCTGGGGAATCAGAAGAGCCCTCACAGGCTGGGGAAAACTGTGCAGGAGTGGTTAATGGGCACAGCCGGGAGAGAACACAAAAAGAGCAGAAGTAGCCCAAAGGCCTAGCCTAACACCTCCAGGCAAGGCCTTCCTTCCAGCATGCAGAATGCAGCAGCTGTTGGGGAGAACACAGCAGGCCAAGGGAAAAAGAAGACTGACTCTCCCACTGAGATGCCCCAGTTTGCCAGAGGCAGGGTGGAGGGAAGAACAAGAAGCCTTGATTACCATATTCTGGTCCCAGGCTTTAGTGAATTAGGTCACTCACCTCATAAGTAAATATCTCAATATGGGATCCTTTCTGCTTCTTCAAAAAAAACGAAGAAACTAATGTTTAACGAAGTTCCACTCTATGAGTCATTTCTCAGCCCTAATTGTACTTTGTGATCATGGTGGTAGCTTTGCTAGCTTCCTCCCTACTCCTACCCCCTACCACACTCATACACACACACACACACACACACACACACACACACACACACACACACACACACACAGGTAAATCACTCATGGGGAAAGGGGCAGTCTTTGGTAAGAACATCCCAGGTGAAGTCTACTGCAAAGGTGGGTCTTGAAACCCCTGTCAGGCACTGTAATGAAACCAGAGCTAGCAATGAACAGTCATTTGGAGACATAGGCAGAGAGGATCAAGCTGGTGCAGGGAGCAAAGAGACAGTTGCTATTGAGCCAGGATCTGCTCACCAAAGATGGGTGTCTTTCAACTTCTAAAGGTACCTTCATTATCAATAGGCAAGGATGCCAAGGTCCTTCTGGAGACAGGCTTGTACAACCTTGCAGCCAGTCTCTTCGAATACTACTATGTCTCTGATCCTCCCCAGCCCAGACTTGTGCCCACCACTGAACTGCACAGACAAGATTCAGATGCAGACCAGAGGACCCAGAGCTGAGCAGATGGGGGAATAACAAGAAATACGCCAAAGCCAGAAGCCTCCATTGGCACAAAGGACCCTGACCAAGATACTACATAACTGGCACACAACACTTTGGAGACAGACTTTGAGTTTCCATTTTATTACTGAAAAGAGGGAGGTGCTCAAGGGATTTCTATGTGTCTTATTTAAATGTTACAGCTATTAGGTGAAAAGACAGAATTAAACCTTACTTGTGCTGGCATTTCCCCAGTCTTGCAAGGCCCCCAAAGGCACTCTACAAAACCACAGCACAAGGTGTAGCCATCAGCAATTAAGGAGAAAGGAACCCAGAACTTTGGTGTAGCCAAGCAACTACTTCTCTTTCCTTTGTGTTTCTTTCTGCTTACTGCAGTGCTGAGGATTGAACCCAGAGCCTTGCAATGCCAAGCAAACCCTCTACTACTGGGCTAAAAGTCAATAAATCACTTCTAAGGTTCTGGGAATAATCATGTTGATTCAGCAGTAACAAGGATGCCTAAGCTTGTCAGGAATGATCTTTCCCAATAACCATGCTAACAACCCTGCCAACTTCTCAATTTTATTCCCATTTGATGAACAGAGAAACTAAGGCATGCAGACATTAAGTAGCTTGTCAAGTTCCCACAGAAAGAAGGCATTAACTCAGTGCCATTTTCAGATGCTGGGATGTGGGGAGAAAGCATGAGAGGAGATTGTTCAAGGGTTGCGGGGAGTCTACTGATCCTCAGCCCTAGACACTGCCTGGAATGTGGCTTTACATTGAGCTCCACAGTCACTGTCACTTAGCAGCTCTGGACTACTTTTTAGTTAGGGGCCCTTTGGATTTTAAACAGACAACCCTGTGAATAATGAGAATAAGACGACCTTCCAGCTTTATTTATTCCTTGGGAGAGAGGAGCAGCAAGGATGGGGGCTGGTTAGGGGCTTATACAGCATCTCAGTGCTATTCCCTGCAGGGAAGCTCAGAAACACAATGGACCAGGTGGAAGACAGCTTCCTATTTTGCACCAGAGACAGCTGGGGACAACAGTCAACCACATCTGTACTAGGTTCAGCTCTGCCAATCAGAAGCCTGTCAGATGAGTATCTTAGAACCACTAGAAACCTTCTACCTTCTTCTGGAGAGTGAAAAACATGAGTTTACATTCTAGACAGTACACCAGGCCCTAATGCCATTTGCAACTTTACCTGCTTGGGCTTTATCTTTACTAAGGTGAACACTGAATCCTCACTGCCATGAGATGTGGGGTTGATTTACTTCATTCTCTATTATTAATAGATGAGGATGGTGAGGCACAGAATGTTTACCTGAGGTTTCCATGCCAGGACAGTGGTGGCTAAGGGTCTGAATGCCAGTTCTTTCCCCGAATACAGTCTGCAAAACGAATGTTCTTCTCATTAGCCTACCCTGTTCATCTAAGTTACCTCAGTGTCCTGCTTCCTCCATCCTCCTTTCCCTCCCTCCCTCTCTTCCTTCCTCCCTCCCTTCTTCATTCCTATCTATCTTTTTTTTCTCCTTCTCTGAACCTGAAGCTTGCCAAAGTTGGCTAGACTGACTGGCCAGTGAACTTCAGGGTTCTGTTCTCCCCAGCTCTGAGACAGCAGGCAAATGCGACACCAGCTTCATGCATAAATGGCACCCAGGTTCCAGGCAATAACCCAGCATTTTGGAGGTGGAGGCATGAGGATCCCTGGAGTTTGTTCCCCAGGCATTCTAGCTAGATTGGTGTCTTCAAAGTCCCATGGAAGACCATGTCCCAAAAAATAAGGTGGAGAATAGCTGAGGAAGATACCCACTGCCAACCTCTGGTCTCCATAAGCATACACACGCATACAAACAAAAAAGAAAAGTAAAAAATATATACATGTATAAATAGGAATTCAATAATACAGTAGTTGGTATGTAGTGGGGGTTTCTTTGGTTTTTGTTTGTTTCTTTTGTTTTGTTTTTGAGACAGACCTCACTATGTGGCACAGAGTGGCCTCAAACATATGACCCTCAGCCTTCGAGTCCTGGTATTACAGGATCATCCTCATGCTCTATATTGAGTGCTGCCTTTGAAAACTTGATTCGTGACACAGAAAAATGTCATCAATTATGCTTAGGCACTTCAGCCACACACTCACTAGAGTTAGGGGGAATATGCTCAATGCTTTTATTTTCATTTTAATAAGTTTATACTTTTACTAATACTTAAATATGGTTGAAAAATACTAACCTCACTGGGTATTGGGGTGTACACCTGTAATCCTAGCACCTGGGAGGCTACGGCAAGAGGACTGCAAGATTAACACTAGCCTGAACTACTTAATCCTAAGTGAATATATATATATAGATAGATAGATAGATAGATAGAGAGAGAGAGAGAGAGAGAGAGAGAGAGAACGGAAGGAAGAAGGAAGGAAGGAAGGAAAGAAAAGAAAAGCCCAACCTAAACTACTTTTAAACTTTGTACAGTATCTCACCATCTAACTACATGGCACTTTGTCAAGCCCATTCCCTACTCTTTGCTCAACTAATAAGCAACAGTGCAGGGAACATTGCTACTCTGAAAACTCTCTGCCTATCTCTGAATGTCTTCTTTGGCTGGGTTCCTAGAATTGTAATACTGGACTAAAGGGAGTAAGTGTTTCTGAGACTACTGACAGTTACTGTCCAATTACTTTCCTAAAAAAGGGTACATTCATTTGCATTCCCACCAGCAAGGAAGGAGAGTTACCTGCCCCCCATCATCCTCTTGAGGTGCCAGCATTTTCTTTAAAATACTCTTAGCTAATAAGAAAAGTGGTAAATAATAGCATGAGCCTTCAAAGAGGCACAGGGTGCTAATCTTACAAGGAGTGTGTGCATTGCCAGGATTTGATTTCATCATTTGGTGTCAAGAGCTGGTTCCCTAATGTCCACTCAGAAGTGCTGTGTCACAGCTTGAACTACTCAGTATTTGTCATATGAGAGCCAGTTTGGGATGGTTTTATATTTGAGTTCCATGAGTGGCAAGGACTTTTGTCTTATTTTTTGATTATCCTCATCATCTAACTTGGTGTTACCTCTGTGAACTTTCCACAAGTCTGGAAGTATTCTATAACTTCTATTATGATAGCCACTGTCCACAGGTGGCTCTTGGAACCCTTGAAAATGGCTTGTGCAGTCAAAGAAATGGGAATCTTAGTTTTGTTGCATCTCAGTTAAATTTAACTTCAATCATGACTAGTGACTACTGAGTGAGATTGTGTAGCTCAATGTTATCTATTGCACTGTTATACATACTATTGAGTGAAGAACTCATGTTGTCTCCTAACTCCACCTGCCACTACAGTATTTCTATCAGGACAAGAGTTGGCCTATTACCCCTTCAACTCTGTGTGTCCATTTATTCTCTCAAATGGAGGCTAATGCTACTTATCAGTCATGTGGGGTCAGCTAATTAATGTTTGCAAAGAGCTGCATTACTAACTGGTTCTCAGAATAATTGCACCTTAATAAAATGTTTAAACAACCAGTTCTCATCCAGAGGCCAGTGAAGGGCTGGGTTTATTTAGTAAAATGCTGGTTTCTCTGATTCATCCTGAACTGGATCCTTTCACTGAGGACCTTTTCAAAACAAACCCCTCTCATTGGGAAGGTTCTGCCAATAAGCAGATACTGAAAATGGACCTTCACTGTGGAGTAGCTATTACAAGTTTGATGAGTAAATTAATAATATGAACAAGATTGGGGAGGGTGGATATTTAACCAACTTGAACAAATTGCTTTTATGCTCTTAAGCACCTTAATTGCTTACAGGATAGTGATACACATTTGTAAATGCCTTGATCTACTCCCAAAGTAGGCCCAGAAAACACAAACAAACAAACATACAAACAAAAGGAGAAACTCTTCTAAAACCAACCACTTTATTAAGTGCTAAATTTTGATGATGTAGCATTCTAGAAAGTTTTATCATTGCCATTCTATAGAACAGAGGAGGTGATGGCTAGAGAGGTCTACTCTCAAATGTCAGTTCCAGACATGTGACCTTAGGCAAACTGTGCCTTCTTACCAAACAACCTTATCTGGGATGGAGTCCAAGCATGCTTGAAAGGTGTTCCCTTGATTCTTGTCCCTTTTCTTTCACTCTTTCACAACTTAGGGCAAGAGGCCTGTCTAGCTGTGTTTGTGGAAATGAGGATGCCAGGGTTCAGGATCCATAAGGAAAGACAGATGCTCTCTTTATAATGCAAGCCCTCAAATCTAGGACAGCTGGAACCTCTTGGTGTCTGAGGGTCACTACTGTCATATTCTAAAAGAAGACCAGAGAAGAAGGTTCTTGGAAATGATCTCCTTTGGATACAAAGCCTGGCATCCAGCAGCAGACTGATTAAAAGCACAAGTACTTGAGTCCTCCAGCCCACTGAACCAGAGTATGCCTCTTAATGGGATTCTCTTTTAGGTGTACACACGTGCTCAACTCTGAACAACACTGGTTCCCAATGCCCAGGGCGATTTCAGAGTGAGGAAAACTGGCTCTAGGAATTGGTGAGGTATATGCAAAGCTCTTACCCTATTGTTTGACTTTCAAAGGGTATGAAGACCAAACTTTCAAAACACCAACATTCATTTCACAGCAAATAAGGAGACTTTTCAGGGAGAAAAATTGTTCATTTGTTTGTTGTTTTGAGACAGAGACTCTCTATGTAGCTCAGGCTAGCTTTAAACCCACTAGGTAGCTCAGGCCATTCTGGAACCCCTGGCCTCCAAGTGCTAGGATTACAGACCCAGTTAAAACTCATTTTTTGGAGCCTGATACTGAAGATGCTAATGGTTGACTGATTGCATTTGGTACCCTTTGATGCTCCAGGTCCCATGCCACAGAGCCAGCACAGGTCAAATGGGGAAAAGAAGTGGGCAGTGGCCACTGCTCTGTGAACTGCTTCACCTGCCTGTTTCTACCTGTTCTCCAAGCAAAAGACAAGCCCGGATTTGATGTTCAGACAAGACAAATGACAAAAAACGTTCTCTCCTTTTC
This sequence comes from Phodopus roborovskii, assembly GCF_943737965.1. Lineage (NCBI taxonomy): Eukaryota > Metazoa > Chordata > Mammalia > Rodentia > Cricetidae > Phodopus > Phodopus roborovskii. The sequence continues at coordinate 8,239,426 of NW_026126480.1, read as the reverse complement.
CCTGATGAAACCAGAGTGCCTGGGTATCAAAGGCAGCATCTAAACCTTGTCTGAAGTCAGAGGCAGTGACCAACAGAGCCACTCAGTGTATAGTGACAAGCCATTATCCAACTACCCTGGGGTGACATTTTTTACCGGATCTAAGGGAATTCCTGATTCCTCATGTTGAGGGTGCTGAGGATGGGGACACCTTGGAAAAGGGAGGTTTCCCTTACCAGTTCCACAGAGTTCTTTGTCAGGCAACAAGTCATCTAGCCACAGGGAATAAAATCTTTTCTGGGTCACAGAAAAGCAACACAGGGAGGACCAAGGCTGACAAATGTACCCTCTGATTGAAGTGTACTGAGAGGACAAGATACCCAACTAATTTTGCTTTTGAAATATCAGCTGATTTATTTTATTGCCCTGGGATAGTAAAGAGAACAAGGAGTTGATTTGCAGTGCAATGTTACATGCAGGAGGGACAACCATGCTTCTTTGAGAGAGTCTTTCTTTCTCTCTCTCTCTCTCTCTCTCTCTCTCTCTCTCTCTCTCTCTCTCTCTCTCCATTGTCTCTTGTGGGGACCTCCTAGGTCAATCGAAGGCCTTTGAACCAAGGAAAGGGAAGAAGTGGAAAGCGTGGATCTATCCTCTTTGCAAGTGCTAGAAGATATGCTCACTTCTCTAGGGAACTGTTTGTCATTTATCATGGAGCCAACCCCACCTACAAGGCTAAGGAACATATTTACATATTTCAACTCCACTGCTGGCTGGAGCACCAGAGAAAGTGATGATTCCAAGACAGTCAGGGAAGAAAAATGTACTTGGAAGAAAAAAAAAAAAAAAAAAGAATTTGACTATCAGTTCAGCAGCAGAACATCTCAAAGTTATGCAAATCCCCTATGTGAGGTTTGCATGTCACCCTCTGCCTTCCTCTACCACCTCAGTTTCCAGGCTTAGAGGGGACTGGAAAGTAAACAGCCAGATTCTGGCTAGAAAAGATGTAGACAACACAGTTTACCTTCCTGCTTCTCATGTGTGACAGAGCTTTGGTACAGCACATGCCTTTGACTCTGCAGTCCTACTTTCTAGGAAACTGTCTTAAGGAAATGCGTAAATTCTGTGGAATTTATAAAGCTGTCTATTGTGGTTGTGTTACAATAAAAGCAAACAAGAAATCAAAAAGTGAGAACTGGCTAAGTAAAAGTATTTCATATTAAAACATCTGGGCTCTATATTGCCATTGAAACTGTTGCCTTGAGTGTGTGTGTGGGGGGGGATGAGGGTGGGTGTGCATGCATGTGCAGGGGATTTACAACAGGATACATCTGCATGCTTTATCACTAAGTAAAAATTAGCATTCAAAAAAAGTATTTTTTTTAAAAAATTATAAATGTGATCTCACTTTTTCTGTACTCATAGTCTCAAGACACAACCCCAACAGCAAATAAACTTATTTTGATTTTGTTTTTGTCTGAATTGCTTCAATGACAACATTTTACCTAAGAAATCTGAGCAAAAACAATAGAGAAAAAAAATGGCAACAAAGTAATAAATATATAACTCCTACAGAGCACACCATATATGTGAATGAGCACATGTATATACATGTATACACATTAGTATTTATAAGTTTCATTACTTTCCTACATAAAGTTACAAGGTTTGGGAATCCATGTTACTTAGCTGCCTGGGATCTGGGGCATGTTACTCTCAAAGTGGCTCCTACAGCTGTCTGCCAGAGCAAAGCAAAGATGGAGTGATCTGGCTTTCAGTTACAATAAACTTGTGTGATAGACCATGTAAGAAGGCAGGTAAAAATTGGCCCCTTCTATGTAAAGTTGACTTCAGTTTGCCCTACCAGGCTTTTAGAAGCAAACCTGCAAGGGGGTGATTCAAATCCTATTGTTCCTTTGTCTTACTGTTTAGAGTATGTGGGAGAATGCCCTGGGACTGGAGAATCCAAAAGCCAGGGCCTGACCAGAGCAGCTATCTGTCAGTATAGGACAGGCAGCTAAGGACTAAGGCAAGCATTTGCATGACTGTGCCTAATTAATCTCATTTTCCTTCAGCCTCCATCACAGTTAAAGGGTGGAAATTGGCATCTTAAACTGAGTTCCTTATTGGTGTTGTCCAACAGTATTTCCCTTAAATTCCTAATCACCTCTTTTCCCAGAGTTGTAACTTCTGGTCTGAAAATGTCAGGTTATATAATATGCCAATCTGCACAAGGATGTAATTCTGTCAGAGAAAAGGGACCCAATGAAGCACAAATTCTAACAAAGCTGGAAATGACTTTCCTAAGAAAAGAGAAGATATTTTTGTTTCAAGCACTTGAAGCTGGTTTTAAATAGACTTTGGATGCGATGTTGCTGGTTCTTTGAGCACTGTTGATTTCCCTGACTAACCTCACCCAACAAATGTACAACACTGGAGAAAGTTGAAAAGGATCATCTGTGAAGTTTATCAGAGGTTTGTCGGGCATTAGTGCTTACTTACAGCATCATAAGGTAGCTGGCATCATAACATTTTGCGGGGGGGGGGGGGGGGGTGAACTTCCCAAAATAACCTACCTAAGGACACAGGGCCACAATCCCTAAGCAGTGGAATCCCCATCAATATCCTCCCACAAAATAACAAGAGGCTGAAGGGATTATACTAAAATAAATAAATAAATTCCATTGGAAGAGAGTCCTCTAACCCAGTATCCACCCTTCTGCTGGAACATCTGCTCACTACTTAGCATTCCAGTTCATTCCATTTACTGTACTCTCGGGTTCCACCTTAAATGGAGCAGTGGTTGTGACCCCCCCCCCCACCCTGGGGCAAGGACTGACTCCTTCCTTCCAGGGTGGTTTCATGGCCTAATGCCCAAAGCCTACTTCCACCCAAAGATGCCTTGATTAAAAGCAGGACTGGCAACCCAAGAACTGGAGCAATCTCTAGAGAATGGAATCTCTCTGTCCCTGACACTTCCACCCAAGAACACGGTAATTTCACAAGCTACTCTGCTTTCTGCCCCCACTCACTTCAATACCCGTACCAGGAGGAAAAGCCGCTAAAAAAATGTACAGAGACATATACCACTCTAAACATCCACAAGGGCCTACTGCTGACAATTAATTATTGGGAGCAGAGGTCCAGCACAGACTGACTCAGTCCCACTCGGAGAAAGGGTTTGGTTTTTTTGTTTTGTTTTGTTTTTGTCACCCTCACCAAAGAAAACAGATTCTTCTACATTAGTCTTACAGTGCTTAGAAATAGGGAAATCCTGCTTTCAGGCCTAAACCTCTGCACTCCTCTCCAAAACACACACTCTCTCTCACACACACACACACACACACACACACACACACACACACACACACGAGAGAGAGAGAGAGAGAGAGAGAGAGAGAGAGAGAGAGAGAGAGAGAGAGAGAGAGAGAGAACTTGTTCTCACTGCCACCACCTGTGAAAACAGTCCCTGCAACTTTAGCATGCAGGGAAACCTGCAAAGTACTGCAGGTCGCATGAGGTGCACACAGGGTCTTAAAAGTGATCAGATAGTGGAAGGAAGGGATGCATGCCGGAGATCTTATCTGGGTCCGGCTCCTGGTAGGAACTTGGCTGTCACAGCTGGGGTTTCTGGGACCAGGCCCCGCCCACTCTGCAGCCCCGCCAACGCCGACCACAGATCAGGCCACTAAAAAGCTCAAAGCCTAGGGCGCCTAGCCCAGGGTGGCAGAAAGCTGAAGGGGGCTGCAGCCAACCCTGGAAAACCCTTCCCGGAGGCTTCTAGGGGCGAGTGGAGAAGCGAATCACGTGGGGCCAGATGCAGGGCTGGGGAGCTAAGTGTTGGGCCCCTAGAACTGAGAAACAGGTTGTCGCCGAACCCATCCCCACCCCCCAAGCCACCGGGCTGCGAAACAACTCCCGCCATGCCCTGGGAGCGAGCCCGGGTCGCCTCCGGGGTGCCTTCTTCCTTCCCCAGCCCCAGCGACTGATCCACAGCCGCTAAAGCATCCCAGGCAAAGGCGCCTTCAGCAAGGTCAGGACGCCGCCGTCCCGCACCTGGGGATTTTTCCCAGCCCAGCGTTGGCTTTGCAATCGCATTGTTAAGGATCATGGCAGATGCAGGAAATCCGAACAGCCCCACAGGTCTGCGCGAGGGAGGATTTCTTTTACAGCGCTGAACGCACTCAGACAGACCCGGGATTTCAGGCGGGGGTGGGGTGGGGGGGGATGCGGAGTTTCAGGACGCTGGAATGTGGCAAAAACAAACCCTTCCCACCCATGCACGCAATCTCCTGACTGGGGGAGGGAGTTCAGGGCTACCAAGTCCCAGACTTAGCGTTCCGCAGGGTTCTGCCAGGGCTGGGATAGCTTTTCCCTCTACAGGCGAAAACCAAGATTTGAAAACACTCTACTACTGTGGTTCTGTATCAAGGCCCATCAACGTGCGACAGGCTGCGGCAGCGAAAGGAGGCTGCGAGATAGGGGGTGGGGGCAGGTGAGCGCCGTAGAAACAGTTTTTCGTCCAGGAGGGAGGCTAGGGGACAGAGCCACATCACATACCCATCCCCATCGCATCCGCATTAGGTAATAAATCGTTGCTTACCACCCCAGAGGCAAATAGTCTACTTCCTAACCACCAACACCCCAACCTGGGCCTGGATGCCTGGGGCACCTGGGCATTTCTAAAAGGGACGGGGGCGCAGGTTTCTAAACAAGTGAAGGGAGAGGCGCCGAGAGGGGCAGTCTTGGGGTTCCCTAGAACACCGATTTTCCTAAAACTAAGCTCCCTGGAAGGCCTTCCAACACCCCCTCCCCAAGTCACAAAGCTCCAACGACTCAAAGAAACCCGAGTTCTGACCCGCTCCTCTTCACGGATTAATCTTGGATCTCCACCCACTCAGTCCCTGCTTCAGTAACCCGTTCCTTGGGGGCAGAGCTTTAGCATCCATTTCAGAACTGGGTGCCTCGATACAAGATATCCAAATCTCCACAATCGAAGTGGATTTCCCTCCCAGGTACTTACAGTCCCCAAGCAGGAAAACTTTCAGCAAGAACCCAGTGCTCGCAATACAGTTCTGGGTAATCACCGAGACCGCTTATATAATTGTCCGCGATACTGTTCGGCAGATATCCTCTGTGCTCGGCCTCACAGCTCAGCACATGGGCACCCTCTGGCCCCGGCGCTGGGGATCGCGAGCGTGCCCCACCGGCGCCTTCTACAAAGCAGCAGGGAAATCTCCAGGGCTAATGAAACGCCAACAGTGCGCTCAAATCCTTGCAAACCCGGGCTAACTCCCTGTGTCCCTTAGCTGCCTTGGTGGCTTACTGTTAACTGCATGTGTACAAACCTTCTCTCTAGGGATGGGGAAGGGGGTGGCCACGGAGTGGGGGACTGGTGCAAGTCTGAGGAGGGGTTCTACATCTAACCTGAGCAAAGCTCTCATCCACACAGAACCCGAGTTCAGAAACCATTTTAACGTATCCACTGAAAGGGGTGGCAATTTCCAAAGTTAGAGGCTACACAATTGAATTTCCAGTACTTTCCAACCTGGCCTAGGCGGGGGCAGGGCAGAGAAGAGGAGGGCAGTGGCTAGAGAAATCCACCTACGGACCCGGCAAGAAGCACTGACCATTCAAGCCATTCTTCACCCTTCCCCCCAAGTAGTTAGTGGGATATTCTTGGGTTACATGTGGGGCCACACACACACACACACACACACACACACACACACACACACACACTCGGAGGAGCCACCACCTTCTGTCCGCTCCTCCAATGTAAAGAATGCATTTTAAAATCACTAGGAAAATGACTAAGAGCTCAGAGATTACATTTCAATACACAGCACATTTCCAGAAGCTGGGGGTGCAAGTAGTCACACACTCACACCCGTGGACCCCCAGAGAGTCCATCCAGCGCCTGCAGCCTCAACTCGAACGAGAAACAACGCGGACGACGAGCATAGGCGGGAACCAGTGGGGTTGCAGAGGGCGTGTGGCTTGGGAGTAGCGTCCCCGGGTTCCCGGCACCAACTGCAACGCATTCGGGGGCCACTGCAACTGGCTCTCACCCCGCAGGGCAGGCTGCAGCACGGGAGCCCGGCGCCGCCTCGTGGGCTCCTCCAGCGCCCTCCGGGAATCTGGGGCGGAAGAGTCTGCAGAGGGGCTGCGGGCTACTGGGCTGTGGCAGGGAAAGGGAGCCGGGTGCAGCAGACCAACCTGGACCGATCCTACCCGCGGTCCAGAGTCTAGGGCTGGCTTCCACCTCTCCACTCTCCCGCAATTGTCGCTCCCAGGCTCCACTCCGTGGCGGACTCCCGGGGCTGCGGTGGCCGAGGCTCTGGGCTCCAAGCTCCTTGCCTTGCCGGCAACCTAGACGCCCGGCTCTCCTCTTCCTCCCTCCCTCCCCGATGCGGAGCAAGGGCGCAGACTAGCATCTCCCGGAGCCCTCAGCGAGCTGCTTGAGCTGCCCGGACCTGCGAGCCCAGAGAAGGGCGACGGAGCTGGCGAGCCGCCGCCGCGGTCCCCAAGGCGCTTTTTCGGTAGAGCTGATCATGCCGCCTTACCGTGGCTGCAGGCTGCCACCGCCGGGGAAGCGGGGACGAGGACGGCGGGGAGGCAAGGCACTGCGCTGCTGGCTCCACCGCTTCACGAGCCGGATAGAAGCGCCCTAGAAGGAGCAGGTCCCGGTTCAGCGCTCAGCTCCGACGAGACCAACAATAGCTCCCGCGGGGAGCGGAGCCCTAGCGAGCCTCCAGCCGCGCGCACTCGCCGGGCTCCGGCTCCCGGCCGCTCCCGGCCGGCTTCCCTGCCAGCACTGCTGCCCCACATGAAACAGCTGCAATCCCGAGGATTCTGGGGGTTGGGGCGGGGGTGAGCGCGAGGGTGTGTGTGAGTGTGTATGTTTAATAGCTTCCCTCCTCTTCTTCCCCTCCCTGCCTGCTCGCCTGCCTGCTTCGGTCCCCCACCCTCGCTCTCTTACACACAGGGCGAGCTAGCGAGCGAGACACACTCACACGCGCACACGCGCGCGCGGACACACACACACACACACACACACACACACACACACACACACACACACACACACACACACACACACGCAGGTTACATGAATGGGAGGCGGGAGCCAATCCTAGGAGCCCCGGCCAGCGGCTCTTGGAGCAGGGCTGCACCACGGCGCCTGGGGGCGCCACACAGGTGATGAGCCCCTCCTCCTGTGTCCACTCGCCCTCCTCTCGGCTCACAAGCCTCTGTTGTGTGCATGTCTTCCTTTATCTCCTTCTTCCCTTTCTCTGAGCTGCTTTCTCCATCTCCTCATCTAATTTTCTTCCTGGATTTCTCCAAGTTCTTAGTTGAGTATTTTTCTCGGATTTCTCTTTGACCCTCCTCCCTTCTGGCTTCCCCGCAGTCTTTCGAAAACTTTCTCCTTCCCTGTCCCTACTTTTCTCTACTTCCTTCCCTCTTGTCTTTTGTTCTTGTTTCTTCCCTTTAGAGTTGTTTATTAGTATGTTGTGTTGCTCAGCTCCTCTCTCTCTCCTCACACCTCTCTGCTAGTCTTGGCCCCCTCCTTGCCTAACTCCCTGAAATGCTTTTCCACTTCCCTGTTGCCTTTGCCAGTTTTCCCCAGCTCCTGCTGCTCCTTGGCCAGAGGTAATTAATGGTTCCTTCTTTGAGCATGCAAGATACCTTAAAGAAAGGCCTTCCTTCCTCGGACAACTTCTGCAAAACCATGGTAACAGCTACTGAGTCGTGATAGCAATCATGACGGGGAGGTGGGGTGGGTATCAGTGACAATAGTCCAAGAAATTTCTGTCCCTCATGAATCTGGATCATAATTGCCAGCATATTACCCAGGCAAGGACATTTGTCTGTGATGGAGAGACAGCCTGAACTCACAGAGGCTTTCGGGAGAGAGAATAAAGGAATTCCCACCAGGAGTCTGCTTTATGCTGGCTATTGTAGGACTTGACTTGGGAGTATTTCCTCTCTCCCAGCCTCAGTTTTCTCATCTGTGAAACAGGGTATAGCCACCTTACTAAAAAGAACAGAAAGCACTGGGGTGCATACAAAGTACTCAACATCCTTCACCTCTTCCATCTTCTGCTACCTGTCTATAAAGTGCTTAGAGAAGGAGAGGTTATGGTGCTGAATTCATAGTAATGTGAAATGAAGGTTAGGCTCTTACAAACAAACAAACAAACCTGCTACTATGCATTCTAGAGACCCTGTGCTGATTACAAAACTATCCTGGTTTATAAACTTGGGGTGTTGGGTGCCCCTTAGTATATTCCCACTTTAGCATACAGAAAGGCAAGAATAGGGATGGTGTGGGCAGATCGCTTTATAGTCTGTCCAATCTATTTTTAAAATCCAAATGATGAGTGAACACTGACCAGTGACAAAGCCTTTGAGACTAACTAAAATGTCAAGCCTTTGGGAGGCTCCATGTCCCCACTGTAGACATCAAATGTTGACTACCATCATGAATGGCAGTCACATTACATCCTTCAACAAGTACCTGTTGACCATCTAATCTGTGGCAGGTGTATGATGGGCTCTGGCTGCTTAGGTATTAAGCCAACCATCTCTACTTTCTAAACTTCGGTGTCCTAGACATATCTCTTAAATACACAATGAGAAAAAAAAAAGACACACATGCTCTGAGCAAGTGCCATTTCTTCAGTGGCACTTAAAGACCTTATTAAAACAAGAGGTTTGTGATGGGATAATAATGGATGTTTGAAAGGGAAAACTTTGGAAATTACCTTCAGACTATGCACCTTCTTCAAGCTGTAAGAAAACAGACCCTGATGTTGGAGGCAGTGGGTATTAATGAGAAACAAGATATTCACATAGTCTCAGAGTATCTCCCCACTCCTCACAAGATTCAAATCATTTCAAAGGAGACAATAACAGTTTTAAGCCAGAAAACTGTGTCAGACTCCACCTTCACCAAATCGTTAAAGTCAGCATCATAGGGATAGTGACAGGCATCATGCGCTCCCGACATGATGCATGATGAATGACATAATGCCATTTCTGTGGTATGTCTACAAGAAAAAAAAACAATCTTATCATTGAGAAATGTCAGACAATTCCAAACTGAGGACTCCACACAAGTGCCGCATGCTATTCAAGAACAGCAAAATCATGAAAGATGACTCTAGAGTAGTTTCAGATAAAGGGACAGCTTAATAGTATGACAATAAACGTGGCATGTGATCCTGGATAGAACATTAGAGGGGGAATTGTTAAAATTAATATTCTACAATATTATGCCCATGTTAATTTCTAGTTTGGGTGGTTTTATGGGAGACTATTGTCCATTTAAATGAACAGACAGATGAAATAGGTAGAGGCCCAAGAAAAAGTAGTAAAGCCAACCGTTGCCTTTAAAAAGAGATGCAAGTGTAAGTGTGTCTGCCTGAAAGGTGCAGTTTGAGATCAATATGTCTATCCTAGTTTAGGGGGCAAGGGAAGGCTTAATGCAGGGTTAGCTTCTCAAGGCAGGCTAGAATGTGAAGGGAAAGGGACTGTTTTCTCAGACAGGAAACAGTAGTGAACATGAGCAAATGTGTAAGGCACTTAAGGAGGTATAACTGAATGTGTAGGCCACAACTGCATCTAGTTTAGAGCAGTAGACATACTTGGATGATGAAGGGGTCTGAAGGAAGCCAAAGATCCAAGTTGACTTTTGAGGAAGGGAGAAAGCTAATGAAGGTTCTTAGCTCAGATGAGAAATGCTCTTGAGTATATTTGAGACAAGATGATTCAGCAGCAGGAGGGGAAAATAGAGAAATAGGGTTAGCTTGGGAAGACAAAAGATAGACATAAGCAAGTCTTTTAGGTAAAGTAAGGTAGCTTTCATGAAGAAGATGAGTGATCTGAAAGCTTGAGGATGCACAGTGAGCAGGTTTGGTGGCTGACTACTAGATGGGATTGGGCTAGAAGTCCAAAGTCACAACCAGTTTTCTAGTTTTGTTATCTTGGTGGAAGATGGAACTACTCTCATTGCAGGGTAGAGCAAGTATATAAGGAATTAAATGTCTTAGAGGGGAAATATGTGATAATCCTACTCTTTTGCTAGCTGCACATGCTCCTGTGTGACTGTGTTGGACCACAGAAAACACATGACATAAAAGAGGTACCTAATGTATTACACCGAAGGCTGGAACACTGCTTACTAGAGACCTATATCATTTATAATGATAGAGACAGATAAAAAAAATCTAAAAGGTCAAGTATGAAAAGTAAAAAGGGAACAGCTTTTGTTGTAATATTGTACATATGCTCTTAAAGTATATTTTGTCTAGATTTTCATACCATTAAAATATCTTTGTTATGATGTAAAAAAATTTAAAACATAATTCAAAATTGATAATTATACTTTGAAATCTTCTAGCAAAAATATCTGGGGAACAAAAGAAAAAAAATATTACATATGATTGCCTCAGGTCGGTAGGATTATGAGTAACAGGTATTTTTTTTTTTTTTGTATTTTTATATGTTCTCTAATTCGCATAATAAATGTTCCTTATTTTCATAATAAAAAATAAAGAACTGTCAATGAAAACACAGTCATGGCTGGACACCCTCTCCATCCACTCTATGCCTTTTCAAGGTGCCTTCCCCACCCCTAAAGAGCTAAGTGCCTTCTAAGCTTTCTCATCCAGAGTGAAATACCAAGGTATTTAACAAACCAGGGGGAGCTTATCAGCTGGCCTGGAGAGGGGAGGGGCAACTTTGTAGAGGAAGATGCATTATTAGAGCTGGTTGGAGCTGTATATATTAAAGATATTTGCATTGCCCTTATTGATTCTGTAATATGTTACAAGGAAAAGAAAACATAGAGTGGGGCCAAGAAAATGTGAGTCTTTAAAGGGCAAGTTTTAATTAGGAAACATATTTATTTGAAAAAAAAAATCTGTTCAGAGACCAGCAGTTACTACAGAAGGTTTTCTGGATATGAGTATTCCAGGCAAGGGGTTACAGAGGGTGACAGCCAATGCTTGCCGCCTGCTGTCTGATACTTTATCAAACACCATGCTGGTTATATAGGATTTAGACACCCACTGGTAAGTCCCAGCAGAATTTCACAATTAGAGGGTAAGGAGAGGGTCAGATCATGTCCCCAGGCTTTGGAAAGCATGTTCTATGCAGAAAGCTCCCAGAACAGCTCCCCGATGATGAGTGGGATGATGAGTGGATGATGAGTGTCCACCTCTTGTTTAGCATGAGAACCAGGTTAGGGATTCTCCACCTGAGTAACAATAACACAGCACCTAAACAGAGACCTTTTACCATCTCATCTGCTGATTCACTCAGCCCCTCACCCACCCCAAGGGGAGGGCTGTGACAGAGAATAGAGAACCACCCAGAAATGGTCAAAGATAGAGAAGTGCTGAAGGGTGCTAAAAGGGAGATGGGAGGGCTGGGGGCAGGGGTGTAGTGGCAGAAGTTCCTGGAAGTTTTGGGGTGTGGCCTGGAGCTTCCTGGATGTGCCATCTGTAGGGTCTACTTGATATCAGAGGACAGGGGTAAGTCACTGAAGACAGTGTGCTGCTGGCTCAGCAGCATGAGAATAGAAGGTTAATGTCAGAGTACCCAGGCATACTCAACCACATTTGTAAAAGGCAAGAGGTCAAGAGGTAACTCTTCTCTAGCAGGCTGACTCAGGAAACTTCTGTGCAGTCTGCCCAGCGTTTGTCTAACCTGTGAACTGTCTTTTTGCCTGATGGGAAAGAGGAACGGGTATTTGGGGATAAACAAAGGCTTACATTATCTGCTAGCAAATAAAGGGGTCACTTCTGCTCAGAAACATCACAAATACTCTCTTTTAGAGGAATGGTTGGGTCTTGTCATTCACTCTATTCCCTACTCCTAAATGTTCAGCAATATATCTGGCATTTGCATATCCTTAGCAAAACTCCCTTCACTGAATTAAGAAATGGGTGTTACTGCAAAGAGCCTAGCATGGCCAGAATACTGTTCTGAGAACCTCATTTCAATTGTAGCACAATTTCAGATGATTGACATGATCCAAATTTCCACATCAAAGGTGAGGAAACAGACAGAGAAGTTAAGCAAGGGTTAGTGAGATGGCTCTCAGCAGGTATCAGGGTTTATCTGAGTTTGATCCCTGGCACCCACATAGAAGGGGCAAATTGATTCTTATAAATTGTCTTTTGTGCTGGCTAGTATTATGTCACCTTGACATAGATATAATCATCTGAAAGGAGGGAACCTCAATTGAGAAAATGACTCTATAATACCTGGCTGTAGGCAAGCCTGTAGAGCATTTTCTTAATTAGTGACTGATGAGGAAGAGCCCAGCCCCATTGTAGGTGGCTCTGTATTCTAAGAAAGCAGGCTGAATGAACCATGGGGAGCTATCCAGTAAGTAGCTCCTCTGTAGTCTCCAAATTAGCTACTGCCTCTAGGTTCCTTCCTGCCTTGAGGTTCTGCACCAACTTCTTCAGGGATACACAGTGATATGGAAGTGTGAGCCAAATAAACCCTTTTCTCCCAAAGCTGCTGTTGAACCTGGGGTTTGATCACAGCAATAGTAACTCTATCTTTGATGTCTACACTCAGGTACTGACATGTCATGTACGGAGAAATTAAACAAATTGCTGAAAGTCACTATTCTAACACTATTCTAACGTGGTGATATTTTGTTTATGATCTAACAAATAAAGCTTGCCTGGAGATCAGAGTGCAAAGATAGTCACACTAGTTAGCCATATAGGGCAGACAATGGTGGTGCACACACTTTTAGTCTCAGTAGCCACACTAGTCAGCCATAGAGACTAAGTGGTGGTGTTACATACTTTTAATCCCAGCACTAGAGAGGAATATAAGGTGGTGGAGACAGGGGTGAAGTGTATTCAGTCTGCTGTCCCACTGACGACAAGATCATCCCAGCCTTGGTAGAGGTAAGAACTCTCTAGTAGTTGGCTGCTTCACTTTTCTGATCTTCAGTTTGAACCCCAATTTCTGTCTCTAGGTTTTTATTATTCCTGCTACATTCTAACAAATGTAGCCTATACCTGACCACCACACAGTATTGGTTAGGTGGATGGAACTATTGATATTGGTAGTGAAGTGAGTGAGCTTGCAGTACAATTTATGGTTTATTTAAGCTTGCTGAGAGTAGGTTAACACATTACTTTCCACTATAATGCCCCGTTTATTTCCTTCATTGCATACCTCACAAACTGGAGTTGCAATTGCTTTGTTTATGCATGTATTTTATTTTCAAGATCAAAGATTATAGTTCCACGAGTAGAATGGCCACACTGTACTTTAGTTGCTGTTGTATTTCCTAGCACCTAGCACAATGTCTGGCACTAAGTAGGTGTTAAATAAATACTTGTGAATACATGAACATGAGCTCCCATGGTTTCAGAGCAGCCAAGCACCTGTGAGCCTCCATGCAAGTACCTTGGTAAAAGCTAGAGATTTTCCATTAATTCACTCCATTTCCATGCCAACACTATACTATCTGCCCTTGAGGGCCTGCTGTTCGGGCAGCAGGGCTGAGATTCAGATGAGCACGTGATGATTCTGATGTCAGATTGTGCCCTTCCATTGACATTTGCTCCCAGATAGCAGGGAAAACACTGGTCAGAAAATAGCAGCATCTGTCATGGTCAAAGGTGACTAGCTGGCAAAATTTTGTGGCGAAAGCATTCTCTCTGAGTAGTCACCTCCTACACCCCAACCACCACCACTACTCAGCAGAGCTTCCTCCCTGTCCTTGCCTGCATGATGTTTCCTTAGTGGGAGCACTTCCTAGGGATCTCAAAAGGCATTTCAGTGCATTTTCATTTCTCCAACCTGCTCACTCCCTTGGAATACTCTCCAAAAAAGGATGCCCCTCAGCCAAAGCCTCAGTCCTCCCACTTGCCCTCCCACCTCATCTTGCCACTGACCTAACAGGCTTCCATGTCATTTGCACAGATGTGTCCTCTACACTTGAGGTAGTTCAGAGGCAGGTGCTGGTATGCTGCAAAGTAAACCAGCTCCATCCCCTACTTATAGAAGTCTATTTGGCTTTATGAGAATTGTGTATTGGTCCAGGATATGTGGCAGAGATAACCAAGAAGGGAGCAAAGAGCACACACGAAAGCTTCAAGAATGGCTTTGACCTAGCAACATATACGTAATTTAATTAAACAAATAATAAAAAGAAAAAGGAAAAGTGAAAACACATCAATATAAAAGAGGGCAAAGGACATGAAAAGATAATTCATAAAAAGTGTTTTGTAATATATATATATATATTAGATATAACTCACTAATGACTATGGAATGTGTGGTACAATGAATGACAGTGTGTTTCTGTCTTATTTTGGGTTTGCTCATTAGATGAGAAAACATAAGAAATAAAAAAGTACCAAGAACACGTTGCTTTCCCTATTTATTCTTTATATAAGAATATAGGCATATTATTCCTAGATTATTTAGCCATATGTACTCAAAGGTCTCAGCTGTGAGTCACTTTCCACCTACATTCTGTTTGTCAGTGTGCATTTTGTGTTATTAAAGAAAATACTCAGGGCTGGAGAGATGATTCAGCAATTAAGAGTGCTGACTGCTCTTCCAGAAGACCTGGGTTCAATTCTCAGCACCCACATGGCAGCTAACAAATGTCTGTAACTCCATGATGGCCTGACACCCCCACACAGACATACATGTAAGTGAAACACCAATGCTCACAAAAATAAATACATTAAAAAAAAATAAAACAACCACAGGACTCAGAGAACTGTAGAAAGACATTTCATGAGTGTTGTGAACAGTTCAGGCCAATTGGAAACACCTTAAATATTAACCTAATAATTTATGATCACATGACTTATACTACACAGGCAGATGTTATGGAGCCACCTCAGATTATGATGTAATACAATATTTAACGCATTTGTGAATGATTTGCAATAAGTATTCTTATGCCTTTTCTTTAATCATTATAAGAATTCCAAGCAAAGGAAGAGTTGATAAACTCCCATCACCTAGCTACAGCTCTCATCCAGTCATTATTGACTGACTCTCACTTACTCCTTTCTGTGTTATTTAAATAAAGACTCTAGGAATTATTTCATTTTCCCACAAATATTTCAGTAGCCATCACAATAAGATGTGAACTATTTTTTTAAATATTAGGTTTTATATTAAAACAAGTTATTTATCAATATTATCAAAGTGTTCAGTTGCTATTAAAATTATCTTTTTTCCCGGTCTGTTTGTTTGTGTCATCATTCAAGTAAATTCCACATGCTGCAATGGATTGACAGCTTTTCTAAGTTCCTTTTGATCTACAGGCTTCCTGCCATCTAGTTCTCTTGTCTTGTAAATTACTTGAGTATCCTACAATCTAGTTACTCATGGTACTCTTCTGGGGGATGTTTAAACACAATTTGCTTTCTTTCCTGTAAACTTGCAGTTCATTCTAGAAGCTTGGTCCTCTTCAGAGTTAGTGTTTTTGGCAGGACTGCTTTATAGATGGTAGAGTGTGCTTCCATCTGTCTTTGTGATGTCTGCAGCCTTTGGTGCTCATTGACCAGATCCATCATTTCCCCAGAGGTTGTAAAGAGGTGATCGTCCATCATGCCTTCTTCACTTTCTAGCAGAATACTTCTATAAAGAGAAATGACCTTTCACAAGCTCCTTGGTTATCTTAAAAAGGGAGGATCCAGTTTTGATATTTTTCCATTCACCTGCTAGATTTGCAAGACATAAGTTGGCTCCTTAGCATCTCTCCGAAGTAAGCAAGGCTGTTCATGCATGTGTGTGTGTGTGTGTGTGTGTGTTTCTTTGTTTGTTTGTGTGTGTGTGTTTGTATGTGCATGTGTGTTTAAGAACCATTAATGAGGAACCAGAGAGATGGCTCAGGGTTAGGGATGTATAAAGTTCTGAATTTGGTTTGTAGCTTCCACACCAAGCAACTCTCAACTATGTAAATCCACTTTAGGGGATTCACGCTGGTTTCTTTGTGCACTTGCACTCAAATGCACACGCCCTAGCTTCCACATACATAGTTAAAAATAGTGAAAATAAGTAAGAAAGAAATATCAGCAAATTTATGCTTTTAAATATAACTGGTGTATTGTTATTTATTTCAAGTATTAACTAAACTTGTTTTCAAATTATCTCATCTTTGGATAGTAGGAACATTCTCATACATATTCCTGAACATTTTGAAGTCTCTTTTCTTTCTATAACAACTGATGTTCCAGAACTAAACACGGTGGCACCTGCTTGCAGTCCCAGTACTCTTGAGGCTGAGGCAGAAGAATTTTGTGTGTAAGGTAGCCTGGACTATATAGTCTGAATACAGCCTGAGTTAGATGGGATCAAGACCCTGTCTCAGAATAACAAACCAAACCAAAATATAACAAAAAAGTCAGTCAAACGCCAATGAAAGGAAATGTTCCAGGTTGAGCTTATATCAAAAAATAAAACTGAAACTACCTAGAACATCTGTTTCATTTCTTGGCATTTATTTATTTATCACTTAATTGTAAGTAGCAAATTTGTCTAGAATTCACATTCTTATCATTACTAATTATTCATTACTACTGCATTATTCTAGCTCCATTTACTCTTTTGAAATGACCAGAAACTCTGTAATTTTAAAAAAGAAAATTCATTATGAGTTTATATCAAAACCTTTTAACCTGTAGGGCTAGAGAGATGGCACTTTTAACCAAAAGTGCATACAACTCTTTCAGAGGACCTCACTTCCCTTCCCAGCACCCATCTTGAGTAGTGCATGACTGTCTGTCATTGCAGCTCTAAGGGACCAGATGCCTCTGGCTCTCACAGACACGTCACTCTGCTCCCCTACACAAACAAAATTAAAAATAAATCTTAAAAATGAGACACTTTTTACTTAGCCTCATCTATTTCCTGTTTCTCTCTTCTTCCATTACAGACAATACAATAGAAAATATTTAATAATTTTCAAAAACAGCCATAACATTTACATTGATGGAAAACAATTATAGATATATGGCAGATTTACACATATATAGGTATACACATATAACATAATATATAGGTTATCTATCTATAAAAATGTTAACAGTAAGGGAGAGGGGGTAAAAGTTAGTAGTAATAATTTGTTTTTGTTGTTGTTTGTTTTGAATTTTTTTCAAGACAGAGTTTCTCTGTGTAACAGTCCTGGCTGTCCTGGAACTTGCTTTGTAGACCAGGCTGACCTCAGATTTACAGAGATCTGTCCGCCTCTGCCTTCCAAGGGCTGGGATTAAAGGTGTGTACCATTATTGCCCAGCAGCAGTAATAATTGTTGATGATGAAATTAAGCATAAATTTTAGCTTCTTTGTCTTTGTCTTTTATTATTTACCAAATATCCACAATCAGCCAATCTTTTTCTTTAGGAAAAAAATCACTAAGAAACCCCCAAAATAAGCCAGATGGTATAAATTACAATATTATAAACTACCCATCTTATATGTGGGCAGAATAATGATAATCTATGACATCTGTTACATGCTTTACTATTTACAAAGTATTTATTATCTTTTATGATCACTTCAACATATTTGTGAGATAGGCAGAGAAGGAGTATTGTTTTGTTCCAAACCCTGTCTAGGTGTGATGGCTCATATCTTTAATTCTAGCACTTGAAGACAGAGACAGGTGGATCTCCATGAGTTCAAGGTAAACAAGAAAAGAAATCTGAGGTTTAAAGCAATCATAGATCATGGTCTCAAGGTAAAAATCAATGTTGCTCATTTGTTGGCCAGTGTCCTTCCATGCATAAAACTAGCTCTAGTGGTTGTCACTGTAAGATGAGACAGTGGTCATAATTATACAGTTTGAACTTATTTGTGTGAATAACCATTAGGATCCCAAATGTGTCTTATTTTTTTTTATTTCCCCATGGTTGCTCAACATTTGGACATTTATACTACTTGATCCCCTAAGCTATAGCCCTACTGATATAGCTCACCCATTTAATAACCTATCAATTTCCTTTCTCTGTTCTTCTTTTCTTTATTTTCTAATAGAATTTCGTTTCCCATTGTCCCCACCATCCCAGTGTGGGCTCCTTGTGTTCTAGGCCCTCTTCTGGGATCTCCTTTTACCTCATTCCTGGGAATTCTGCTGTTCTGTGTTGAGCCCTGAAGAGCACATATCCTCCTCTTTTCTTTACTCTTCATGTAAGAGTTCATGGAAAGAAGGATCTGGAGAGCCTCATTTGACTGGACCTAGAATTCTAGACAGAAATGATTCCTCTAGCATTCTCATGATGTTGATGGCCTCATGTATTCCTTCTTCTATGAGGTGTTAAAAAGTCCCATGCTATTGAACTTTTTTGTCCTACTCTGTATTGTGACAATGTGACACTAGTACCTTTTCTTCTTCTCTGAAAGTTTTTAAGAGCACTTCAGTTTCCCATATTAAAAAAATAATTTACATGTCTTTATTGTTCTCTCTGCCTCCCTCCGTGTGTGTGTGTGTGTGTGTGTGTGTGTGTGTGTGTGTGTGTGTGTGTCCATGCACAGTGACTGGGTGGATGTCAGGGCACAACCTGCTGGGTTTGGCATCCATCTACCATGTGGACCCCAGGATTGAACTTAGGTTACTAGGCTTAGAGCCATGTCTCCTGTCCCCATTTCCTAGCTCTCCATTTCAGAGATCATAGGAAGCTTGCTGTGGCCTTATTTCATCCACTATGTTAGGCTGTTGCTTTTTTTTTTTTTTTTTTTTTTTTGCTGTTGTTGTTTGTTTTGTTTTTTCACTCAAGAAAATCTTAAGATTGGCTTTGTTTATTTCACTGATAATTTTCTTTTTTATTTCCAAAATTCACCATATTCAAATACTAGGACTTATAGAATGTCTCTCACCTTTAAATCTTCTCCTTCTTACTTGCCATATTCTTGTCTTTCTGTTCTTCTTTTGGAAGATGTTGTCAGTTTTGCCTCTAACCCTTCTGTTGACATTTTTACTTCTGCTGTTATGCTTTTAATTGTCAAGAGCCTGCTTTAATTGTTTGGATGCTTCTCTTTAAATAGCCTCCTTATTTCATGCATGCAGCATCTCTAAGGATGCTAACAGTTTATTTTATGAGCTGTTCTATCAATGCTGTTCTCATCATTGTCTCTATGTTCTTTGAAGTTTGTTTATGTATTCTTTGACAATTTCATACACATATATAGTGGATGATTGCCATATCCAACCCTAATTCCCTCTTATCTACTCCACTCACTCTGGAACCCTCTACTTCCCAAAATGTTTCCTCTTATTTTCATGTTTTTTTTCTTTAAACAATCCACTGAATATAATTAAAGATAAAGGCTTTCCCTTTTTTTGCACTACAATTGGGCTTAAGAAGAAAAAATACTTTTATATAGATTGAGAGAGAAGTGAGAGATAGAGAACTTTGAGACTTTTTTTTTTTTTAAGTTATTTTTTTTTTAATTTGCCTGTTTGCACTAATGCCTATGCTCACATTTGGATATGTACATGCATAATCAAGCAAAAAAAAAAAACAGTTGGATAATACAAAGAGTAGAGTAATGCTTATTCCTGGTGGGCTTTGGCATAGGATGCTCTGGCCAGGTAATTTCCTTGCTGATTGCATAACAGGCCCCTAAGTTTCTTTCAGCAGTTCCAAGGGAGGAGAAAACTGACTTCTGAGGTTTCCTGGAGACCTAGTATGGGGGAATTGTGGAGAGCTGGTTTGGTCATTCTAGACATAATTCATTTACCTTTGTTCCTTTTCACAGCACATTGTGTCTTCCCTGATTAGACTGATTCCTGGATCCCAGGAATATTTAGTGCACTGTGTTGAGTAGGCAGGTACCCAGGAGAGTAGGATAGCAGGATGAGCTGAAGACTGTCATCAACCTTTTCATTTTCAACTCCTTCCAGGCCACTGTTGATAGAAGTGCCTCAAGCTTTCCATTTCCAGGGAGTCCTGGAGCTCTGCAGTGACAGTCAAATACCCACAGGCTTTCCTTACAGAAAGCTTAGGGTCTGCAATCTCAGGTCTGCTGAGTCAGTTCTGGTTCACCAGCTGTAGTTCTAAAATGTTGTTGTCTTCTTGGTTCTTTCTTTCCCTTTGTGGTTATTTATTTTTTTTAACATGTCTTCCTCAAGTTAGTAGTTATTATAGAAGAAATAAGACTTGAAGATGTGTGTGCTTCACCCCCATGAGCAGCAGGAGATTAAGGCAGACACCACTCAGCTACACCACCCCCTGGATCTTGAGCCCCTTCCTGAGAAGCCCCTTGACTCTATATATTATTCCCAGGCCATGTGGGCGAGTTGAACGTTCTTAGTGTCCTCAGCATTGCAGTGCAGATAACCACGCCTGTCTTCTAGTTGTGAGAACCAGAGAGATGTCCAGGCTGTAGTCCTAGTTCCTACTTTTTTGAAGAATATGTACAAATGCCAGTCATATTTATTTGTAATATTGCCATTTCTGGCTATATTGGTGGCAAAGTTTATTTGGGTTATTATTAAGATGAGGAGGCCTACATGGAATGAGAGGATCCTACTTTATAAATGTTTTAATGAAAAATCCTAGACTATGAAGATAATAGTGGTGATGATGGTGATGATGATAGGCAATATTTAGTAGGAGTTTATTATGTGTCGAGGGGCTGCCAATGTCATCTCAATTGAACATCATGACATCTTTGTACATATGTACTTTTACTGCTTTTGTTCCAGAAAAGAACAAGCTGAGACACAGAGATGTTAAGTCTTTAGGTCAATATCACACAATAAAGACATGGCAGGTCACAAGGTTAGAGTGTCTAGTTCACTCCGGAGTGATTACTCCTACACCAAGACCAGAGCTTCTCAAACTTTAATGCTGTCACAAATCACTGAGGATCTTGTTATAGTTCAGGCATAGTTACGTCTTGTTATAGTGCAGGCTCAGCAGGCCTGGTATGGGGCTACAGTCTACACATCCAACTAGCTCCCAGATGATGCCTGTGATGCTACCACAAAGACCCTATTTCAAGTAGTGATTTCTCTGGATACTGCATTACATAGAACCTTGTTTCCCAAAGGCACAAGTGAGACCATACTAACTGTGATGTGCTCACTGTCTTATCCTCTATGCATATCCAGGACCATGGACACCCCTGTCTTCACCACATCCTTGCTCAGGAATCCTTGGCATGGTTCTACAACTGTCTTCCCACTGCTCT
Organism: Phodopus roborovskii; assembly: GCF_943737965.1. Taxonomy (NCBI): domain Eukaryota; kingdom Metazoa; phylum Chordata; class Mammalia; order Rodentia; family Cricetidae; genus Phodopus; species Phodopus roborovskii. Next base: position 8,218,249 of record NW_026126480.1, on the reverse strand, counting down.
GAGGACAATATTCTCACTGCTTGCTATTGCCTTTGCATTGAGCCAGGAGTAAACCTGTCATTTACTATTCACATTGATTCTAGCGCCTCTCTGAACACAACATTGGTATTCTAAGCAGATCTCCTAGAACATATAAGTCCCCAGGTGTGAGGCCAGAAAGATGGTTCAGTGGATAAAGGGCTTGTTGTCAAAGCTCATGACCTAAGTTTGGTTCCTGGTCCATACATGATAGAAAAAAAGAACCAATTCCCATAAGTTGTCTTCTGATTTTCACATGTGTGCAGTGGCAAACACACACACACACACACAAAAAAAAAAAAACCACACATGCTACACATAACAACAACAACAACAACAAAAAACACTTCACAAGCTTAAAAACAAAAATCAAAAATCAAAAAGACGTCTTCTTAAGGTGTGAAAATATTTCCCTGAGGCCCTCAGCAGGGTTATGCCATGTCACCAATGCAGAAATGTGCAAAAGACTCTGCCACTCAGGGTCACTGGGACCTTAGGCAGCCCTTTACAGACCCTGGGTGTCAGAAGTCCCCTTATGAAAGAAACTCTGTCAGTTGCTGCCTACAGCCTATGACCTGGAAATATAACATTTGTTCTCTGGCATCTTTCTCTTTCTTTGCCTACTGGATCAACTCCCCTGGAATTCACAGCCTGACAGGAAGTCAACTGGAGTCAACTTCCAGGTAGGTGAAGCAGGTGATGTCTGTGAATTCAGCTGTTATATGCTATTGCATATGCGTTTTGGCCTAGGCTCTTGGTCTCTGCCTTTATTCCTTTGGCTCTTTATGCTTGTATAGAAATCAGTATGTTCAAGAGACTTCTACACTCCTGTGTTTACTGTCTCATGCACGAGAAAGTTGCAACCACCTTTTGTAAGGGATGTGTGCCCTCTGCATTGGCTCAGCCCTCCCGGGTCCACATAAGCCATCTATGTCACTCAAGTCTTGGAAAAATGTGTGCTGGCAGTCACAACACAGATGAGCTTCATACTGTCAGGTAAGTACTTACCCTTTCTAAGACCCAGTGTCCAAATTATTCAGTGGGAATAATAAGGGCCCACATTATTACACAGGTTACATTAATGTGCCGGGAGGCTCAGCAGCCTTCTAGGGAAGGAGGGAAGTATGTGAGGAGTTGGAGATCACATGTGATTTCTTGATTTTCTTCCTCTTTATCCTCTCTTCTGAGATAGGGTTTCGTGGGTTCCAGTCTGGCTTTATGCTCCTTAAGCATCCAAGGGTAGTCTTGAACTTCCTATCCTCTTTCCTCCATGTTTCTTGCTAGGGATTGAGATCAGGGCTTCCAGCATGCTAGGTAATAATCTAACCAACTGAAGTACCTTCCATAGTTACATATTCCTCTTATATTTATTATCCTTAATTTTAAAATGAATTTTAAAAAAGAAAATGTAAAGGCTCTTCAGCTCTGAGGCTGTATAAAGACAGGTGGCAGACAAATTTGCCTCTGGCCAGAGTTTACCAAGCCTGAGAGCTTATGAAGCCCTTTTACAATAATGCCTGGCACCTGACTAGCTAGCCTCAATTAATGTTTCTTCTCTATATCACAAGCTCTCAGGCCTCTCCCTCTCTCCCTTTTAAACATGAGTGGATGCCACCATCATCAGAACTCTCACTGCCGATCCAACTCTCCCCAGACAATACCGGTGGGGTGGTGGGGGGTGCAGCATTTTGTCTGTTGAGACACGTCCTTCTGAGTGAAAAACCTGTATAGTGTATCAAAAGCTCCAAGCAGCATGACAAATGTGGTGCAACCATGTCACCACCATGAAATCAGAGCCATTGTTTAAGCCATTTGCTAAATCCATCTCCAGTACCATTCCTCTGTCTATACCATCACCAAACAATCAAATCTGGATGGGGAGTTGGAGGTCCTCTGAAATTTGATGAGAGGTTCTTTATGCTCATAGCTTTCCTCCTTTTTTTTTTTTTTTTTTTTTTTTTTTGCTATTTAATTCCCCTCTTCCCCACCCCCAACAGCTTGTGCTGCGTTATTTATTATTTAATTCGAATGCTGGGGATGTAGCTCCAGATGAAAAGCATTTGACAAAATAAAATTGCATTGTGTTATGTGACTCTCATGCATGCAGCTTGGCATAATTAAAGTAAGAGAGACATGTTATTGTTTTCCCATTCAAAGAATATGATAGCTGTATCTAAAGAAATGTCAGTTATTTTCTGCATTGTCCACAGAACCCAAGGAGAATACTCATTTACGTAAAAGAGCCAAAGAGCAATTTGAATGCTTGTACTTTCTTTTCTCTTGTTATTTACCGAGAAAGGAAACTAAGTTATATAGGAGCATAAGCTGAGTTTCTAGAATATTTTGACTTAAATTTTCTTGATTTGGGCAGGCAGTAGGTGCATTATGTTTGTGGGGATTCACAACTATTAGGTTATTTTAAAGAAAGCTACTTAGATACTGTGATGGTTCCTGTTCATTGTGTACTTGACAGAACCTAAAATCATCCAGGAAAATGAACCTGTGGTGGATCATCCTGCTTATGAAATGATGAGAATAGAGTCATTTTCATTGTGGGCAGGAATTAGGCAGGACAATCCTGGACTGGACAAGATGGGGGAAAGCTAGCTGAGCATACATTCCTTGCTCTCTTCTGTGGCCAACTACTTCGACCGCTGTCTTAACATCTCTGACATAATGGACTATATTTTGAACTGAGAGCCAAAATACACCATATCCCCCTCCAGTAAGTTTCATTTGTCAGAGTATTTTATCACAGCAGCAGGAAAAAGCAACCAAGACAGATATCTACTAAAGGGCCAAATCCTTTTCTAAATGCTGGAATGAAGGGGTGGATAAATAAAGGGGCCTGAAATCCATGCATTTATGAACTAATGAAGAAGGTAGATGCATTAGACACACCATTTCAGCATCAGTCACTAACTGGTACAGTTATAGCAAGAACAAGTGTTCAGCAGGGACTTGGATGTTATTTTAAATACTTTTTATATAAATCTTTTTAACCCTGTCTCCTAATAGTTACATACTAATATAGATCTCCACAAATGGGGAAACTGAGGCCAGGCATAGAATCTTAAAGGGTTTAAACTGTATTTTGGGAATTGAGTACAGAAAAGTGTTTATCGTGTTGGGGGATCAAGTTTCTCTGCAGGCAAGAAAGAAGGGCATTTCCCATGGAGAAGATGTATCTACTTACCCATACCAACATGAATCAATAATAGACTCAGAAAAGGACACTTTCTTTTAAAAAAAATATTTCTAGTGTGTGTATATGTGCACATGCTCATGGGCTCATGTGTGCATATTTCAGAGTCCACATGGAGGTCAGAGGACAAATTGCAGGAGTCTATTCTCTCCTTCTATTAAAGTGTGTTCTAATGATTGAGCTTAGGTTATCAGGCTTGGTGGCAGGCACCTTTAAGTCAACCATCTTGTCAGGCCAAGGAGAACCTTTGAAGTCCCATTCCTACATTTGCCTATTTTCAAGCAACACATTATTGTGAATAGTTATTTATTCAACATTAATCTTTGCTGTGGTTCTAAAGATTTCAGGGTGTCTGTTTGTTTTGTGAATTATCATATGCCTAATGTTCAGCATGTGCTTAAAGAGTAAATTTTGAAGTGAATGAAGAAATCTGGTCAAGGCAGAGGGGCAGATAGATATTAAGGTGGTACTGGCTAACATGGAAAAAGGTCAAGTGTCAGTTCCATTTTATACTCATATTAACATTTTAAAAACTTTCATTTCATACTGCTCTCTTGCAGACATCTCATGGTACTCCTAAAAGGCTTTAAAAGCACAGTATTGTCAAAACTCCCATTACTGTATGTTTCAGTAACATGCTGCACATAGATCCACAGCAATTACTTTGCACAGAGAATTCTGAGCTGAATTCTGCACTTTACCCAAGATAGCCATTAATTAGATGAAATGATGTTACTGTTGCATGCAATGTTTTTTAAAGTGCAAAGCCATGTGTGACAAGAAGTGAACTTTCTTCTTTTCTTTTGCAGAAGAAAACCATGCCAGTGGCTGATGCAGAAGCCCTCAGGCTGCTAGGCCTGTGCAGAGAGGAAAGTATTTTGGCTTTGCTTTTCAGGTGAGCATAGATATCTCAGACTGGGAGCAAGATGGAGAAACAAGAATATCTGTTTCCCGGAGTCTTTAAGATAGAGCCAGGAACAGTTTGGAGATTGGAGATTATTATTTTCATCATTATTGTTATTATTTGGCCCAGAATCTGCTTGTGCTAAGGCTTTTTTTTTTCTCTTTGTATTTGGAGATATAGTCTTGCTTGCTAACTTGCCTAGGCTGGACTTAAACTTACTATGTAGCCCAGGCTGGAGTTAAGCTTCCTGAACAGCTGGCATTATAGATACCTATCCCCATGCCTGATTTAAGACATCTTTATACATATTCAATTGAATTTATCATCAGTCTGGAAGGTTTTTCTAGCTTTTAAGGGTATTGAGAGGGAATGGGCAGGGCCTGGTAGCTTTGATCCCCACCAACAAAATTTTTATTAGAAAATTATATTAAATATGATTCAGATGTTTGATACAAGTGTGTTATTCCTCCTAGAATTATTTTTCCATGCTTTTTACCTACAATCATGCAGAAAGTGAATGGTGGTAATCCCTACCCTTCAAGAGCAGGCATGGGAGCCTGGCAGCCACACACACTGTCCTTTGGGCCTCCAGTAAACACCATGCTCATAAGAGAAGGTGGAAAGCTCCAGAGTGTCCTTGGATGGCTGCTGAACTTCAGGTTACTAAGTGAATTTACACAGGAGACCACAAAATGACAAACTTTGTGTCAGCCTGACCTGAGTTTTGCTTTTGACTGTGGTATCTGTGTGTCTTCGGGAAAAATCACAAGTCTTGCCGAGAAACACATTCCCTGCTCCCTCTGACTTTATTTCCAAACCTGAGTGGAGAAGAAATGGCAAACTCAGTGATAGGTTCCTTTAGAGATATGACCAAAGGAGTAATTATTGCCTAACTCTACAATGGACAGACATTTCTATTTGGAAAGGGCCTATCACTGCCTCTGCCCAAGGCCTAAGACAATGGTAAATGAGAGATGCCTTCTCTTGCTGTTTTTTTTTTTATTCCACAAATATTTATGGTGTATTTACAGTGTGCCAAAAACTATGCCAAATCCTGAGATCAAATATAGACCTGGTTCTTTTGGAGTGGTTTGTGGTTTGCTATATTCTTCTATAAACATCATCTAAGTGAGAGAAATCAGCATTGTTGGAGACCCCCCACACCACAGATGACAACTCTGAAGCTAAGAACCAATAAATTTGGGCAGTGGTGCCAAAAGTTGGCTTCAGACAGCATTCAAGGAGCACTGTTCCTGAGGTCTTGTTCCCATCGATGCATCAATATTGCCAACCTCACTTTAGAGTTAGGGGACAAAAGACTTTTGCTTACTCAATTGGTATGTTCAGTTTTCAATACAGACACAGTAATTATTATCTTTGTATTTCATTGATGCTATTGAAACCCGGAGAGATTTGGTCACCTACTCAAGAATACCCAACCACATAGGCCAGGGTAGAAGCTAGATTACAGGATCCTTAAGTGATACATTGGCAGGCAATACCACCCATAATCCCTGCTTCAATATTTCCCAATTTGAGAGCTTTGAGCTCTGTGGTCTTAAACTATTTCCATAATCAATGTAAGCTATAATTATGTTCCAGTTAATAGGCCATTCTGTAGCAAAACTTCAACACACAGTGAGCAAAGACTTGCAGGCTTTGAGTGTTATTTATGGACAATTCTGAGAACTGCTATTACTTCCTCTACATGTGCTGCAGCTAAGTGTTTACTCATATGTGCAAGCTGGCTACTCAACTCCATTTTTCTTTATTTCTCCTCAGCAAAAATGGGGAAAGAAACTCTGAGCATATGGAAGCGTTTCTACACTGCTAGATTTTTCGGGGTGAGGGTGGGGTGGGAGAGTAGGAGCGTAATTTGCAGCTGTGTGTCAGGAGAAATATTTGGTGCGGGGCTGATTAGACCAGGTTCCATGTGGCAAAAGTTGTCTCCAGAAAGGCATTTTTTTTTTTAAAATTCTACTTTGCCCCAATTCCACATTTGTGAAATAAGTACTTCTCAGTCTGTTCAACATTTGCCAAGACACAGACTTCAAACAATCCTGAGCCTTATTGCATGACTGCAGTGGGCTTTGCCTTGTGCCGACTGGTCCTGAACAGGTGTGGACCAGAAGATGAAGGCTTGCTTCAAGAGTCTGTGGGCACATTCAATTTTACTTTTATTGCATGTGGTTCCTGTGGCCATGTTCATGCTGTGGGGAAGCTCACATATATACGTACATAAGTACAGAGTCCAGAGACCTGCATCCGGTTTCTTATTCTATCGTCCCCACCTTTATTTTCTGAGACAGGGTCTCTTCATGAAACTGAAACCTGAAGCTTACTGATTCAGCAAGATTAACTAGCCAGCTAGTTCCAGGGACCTTCCTGTCTCTGACTCCCAACCCCTACCCTTCAGAGCTGGGGTTAGAGAACTCAAGTCCTCATAGCCAGTCATGTGTCAAGCACCTTACCTCCTGACCCGTCTCTACAACCTTCTGTTTTATTTTATTTTTTTATTTTTTTATTTTTTCCTGAACAGGGTCTCACCTAGCTTAGGGCTGGCTTTGAACTTGCTATGGAGCTGAAGCTCTTCTTGCTTCCATCTTCCTAGTGCTGTGATTACAGGTGTGGGAAACCACACCCAGTTTATATGATGCCAGGGATTGAACCCAGAGCTTCCTGAACACTAAAAATTGAGCTGTATCTCTAGACCATCACACTAAAGAATTTTTAAAAGTAAAGTATATGACTAAACATGTAAGCATGATCTGTGTTGATGGCCCGTCTAAACTTAGTATGCCCAACATAACAATTTCATGAGCAAACCTATACATAATACATTATTCTAATCTCTAGAGAACAAAAAGCCTTCTCAACTGCCAAAGGCATTGGCAGACAATAAAATACAGACCTCCAGTGTTTTACGAAGTTTCTGTTTGTCTCCTTTAGTGTTTGACAAAGTTTGTTTGTCTCCTTACGTATCACCCTTCCCCTCATGCTGGGCTCATCTCTTTAAGGCACTTGTCATCCATCAGATAAAGATAGGTCAGGTACACCAGTCCTCACTTGCCAATTAGTAATGTGTATAGACAGGAAGAAACCAGAGGTATTTGCCCGGTGTGCAAGGACTTTTGGGTAATTCTGTGACAGAGGGCCCGATGCACACTGAAGATTTCACCCCACTTTGCTGTTTTAATAGTGCTTAGAGAGAAAACAAGGGTTGGGGCTTTCCTCCTGTTTCTCAATGATTTACAGGGGGCCCTCAAACCCTGCTCTGTCTTCCTCCTACTGTTCCTAGCTGTATGTCACTGGGACCTGTTATTAGCCCTCTTTTACAGTCCTGGGATTGGGAGATTGGAAGGGTGACCACTTGCCCCCACTGCTCACATTTCTGGTACATTGGGCACCCTGCACCATCATGGCACTGTATACCTAAACAAGAACTCAAAGGGCCTTTTGGTTTTGATTTTTAATTTTACTGCCTTTCCCATGTGCTGCATAAGTCAAATTCATAAATCCCTAAGGATTCTAACACCAGCACGTAAGGCAATGGTTCTCAGCCTGTGGGTCTCAACCCCCTAGGATCACAAACCAGATATCCTGCATATCAGATATTTGCATCACAATTCATAACAGTAGCAAAATTACAGTTATGAAGTAGCAACAAAATAATTTTATGTTGGGGGGAGGGTTCACCAGAACATGAGGAACTATGTTAAAGGCTTGAAGCATTAAGAAGCTTGAGAACCACTAACTTAGAGCATTTAAGAGGAGACAGGAGGGTTAAAGCTTCTTTACATCTGACATTGCCATTGGAATGTTCACTCTATTATACCTTTCTCCCAATGTGGTCAAACTGGAATAACAGAGCTGGTGGCTTTGGTACCATTGCCTCCCTCAGCTCCATCCACAGCCTTTCTTTCTTGCAATGGGGGCTGGCACAGTCCTGGTACTTAGTAGGTACTCAGGAAAGAGTTACAGCTTTGCTTTCCCATCATTTCATTCTCACTTGATTTCTCCTTCATACATAAGGAGGCACAGATGATTAAGCATTGGTTTAAAGGACTATTAATTATGCACACCTTCTTTAACACAGTAATTCCTCGTGGCAAAACACCAAACAGATATTACCCAACATGCAATCAATACTTAGGTAACATGCAAGTCAGTGAACTGCAGAGCCAGTTCCAGGAAGGTCTAAGGCATGGGGTACTGTGTGTGCAGACATACCTGACTTGACAGGACAGTTGGGTTTCTTAAAATTTTACTTTTAAAAAATAAGGCAAGTCATTGACTGTACATGGTTACGTTATTACGTTATTATGCTACCGTTATTTATTTAGTTATGGTGTGTGCATGTGTGGTGTGAATGGGGCATGTGGTGTATGCATGTGTGGCAGGTGCATGCAGCAATGCATGCATGTGTGAAAGCCAGAGGAGAGCACTGGGTATCTCCCTCTACTGCTTTCCACCTTATGTCTGAGATGGGGGGGGGGGGTGCTATTGAACCCAGAGCTTGCTATTTCAGCTAGGTGGGCCGGACAGTAAACTCCTATATCTACCCATCTCTGTCCATCAATGTTGGGGTAACAGGTCTAGCAACATTCAACCATGGCTAGCTTTGAAAAAATCTGGGATAAGGGATTCAAACTCAGGTTCTCTGGCTTGCATAACAAGTGTTTTTACTGAGTGAGCCACCTTTCTAGCCCTGATTTTCATATACAATAAGGGAATCAATTTGAAGAAAAGAAATCTTTTGTTTTTTTCCAGATCAAAATGAAAACTGATTTTGATGGGGAAAAAAAAAAAAACAACATTAAGTTTCTGTAGTTTGGCACATGGTAAACATTCGGGGGAAGTGGGAAACACACAACCCTTTGTTGTTTGAACCCTAAAGACACTGAATATCAAGTCCTTTTCTGAGTTTTCATGTTATGCGATGCATGGTGCTCTCTACAAGATCTATGCAAGCTGACTCCTGTTATACCTGTTTTGTAGGCAAGGGAACTGAGGCTCAAGGTGACACAGCCAGAAACTGAACTCTGCTCCTGGTCTGTGGCTTATTTGGGGTTCCTGTGAAGCATCCCTTCCTGCTATATATAGAACTTACACTGTGCAGTGCTCCAAACTGAAAACCACCATCTTACAATGGAAAGGGAAAATAGACTTCATCAGATGTGATCCAAAGCAAAGATCTAATTCAAAATCATTTCGCTGCCTGTCTGCCACCTGAGACCACAGCCATATTTCCCCACCAGCCAGGGCTCACTGGAGGAAGACTTACAGACCTCGTCTGGTTGACTGACTTTTCAGGATCAGCACTTAAAGAGGCCCTGCTGTCAAAGGACTCACCAGTTACTAACACTTAAAATCATACTTGCTGTACAAACACCCATGCCCATATGCAAAATTCCCAGTCCGAGGGTTTTAGCAAACATTGGCTGGTTCTTACACCCTATGTCTGTATCTTCAGACCTGTGAGCACCCTGGGAAGCTAGTGCTCTGTGGGTCCTTATGATGCAAGAGGCAGAAAGAGCCTCTTGCTGAAACTCATGTGTCTCATCTTGGGCCACCACTCACCCTCTTATTTTTATATTTAAAAAAAGAAAACCTTAAAAATGCTGACAGCAGGGAATCTCATTTCCAAATTCAGGCATATTTCTAAGGACCACAAAGAGAAGAACTCACGGTGTGAGAGATCAGTCAATGGACTACAGAAAACAAATGTCTGCACACCCAAAAATTCATTAAAAAATGAAAGGCAAGTAGCATGAAGGAAATGTTTTTAATAGAAGTGACAAAGGCCTAATATCATTACTAGGGATGAATCTTTCATGAATTGAAAAAAGGAAATCAGCAGAAAAATGGACAAGGGCCACAAACAGAAAATTAAGAGTATAGACATCTGCAATAAACATGAAAAGAGTTTCATCTCAGGAATAATCAAAGAAATGTAAATTAAGATAATATGACAGGACTAATATTTACATGCTCTTTGTCAAAGGTGAAAAGATAAATCTCACTGTTTGCAAGCATGTGGGATGTATTTTCCATTTCTCAGTTGGATGCATTACAGACTTGTCTCTCATGACCCATTCAGCCTTGTTTTTTTGACTCTAAAAGGTTTTGAAGTGTTGATGTTCTCTGACCCATTAATTCCAATTTATATACTAAGAAAATAATAAAGTATAAGTTATGTTTATCGTGGCATTGTTTACATTAGCAAAACCTGGGTTCATAGGAAGCTAAAGTCCCAGAAAGAGAATTATTTGAATAAATTATAGTGAATGGTTGGAATGACATTAGAAAATGTTCAGCATACATACACATAAGCACATAGGCATAATATAATCTGTTTTTAAAAAAACTATCCAGTAAACTTTGCATATACCAAAATGAAGGAAACTCATAAGTGTGCAACAGGAATTCTGGGTAGAGGGAATATGCTGTTAAGGAAATGTGAAAATGTGGCAGCCTGTGTTGGAGAACTCTCTGAAGAAATAAACTATCTATGGGAGTTGACTGTGTCAGATCTAGGCCTTACCCAAGAGCTGCAGCTAGACTAGCCCATTAGAGCTTCCCTGACTGTTATCAGCATACCATCGAAACAGTTAGACCATGAATGCACATTTGTGTGTGTGTGTGTGTGTGTGTGTGTGTGTGTGTGTGCGTGCTGCAGGGAATTGAACCTAGAGCCTCACACAGCTTGTACACGCTAGGCAAGCTCTTTACCACTGAGCTGTACCCCCATACCTTGTAAAATGTGGCATGACATTGTGACACTTGATGAGAAGTAGTCTATCATGCACAGGTGACGTCTGCTATCAGAAAGATGACTGTGTGACTCACTAGGTAGAAACACATTTTTCTGGAAAAGCACTGTCACTTAATATAATAATTCCAAAAAATTAAAACTTTTATTAATATAATATATTATATATATTATGAAAATTGAGAGGGTATGGAGAAACAGAAGAAAATTTTAGTTTATAATTATATTATATATATTATAAATATTGAGGAGGTATGGAAAAACAAGTAAATTTTAATTTTGCAATGCAAAGATGGCTACTGTTCACATTTTGTTAAATTTTTACTTCTAAGGATGGTACAATTTTCATTGGTTTGTTGTTCTTTTGGATTTTTTATGTTTGATATGTTTCTTTCTATTAATAATAAAAGAATAACTTTTATGTTAACCTATTGATTCCCTCTCTAATTCTCTGTCTCTCTCTCCATCTCTACCCATTACAGACAAGCAAATCATAATGTAAAGGAAATGCAGTGTGTGTGTGTGTGTGTGTGTATGTGTGTGTGTGTGTGCAGGAGATAGGTGATAGATAGATAGATGATAGAACTTGCAGTTATTTAGGTCTATGCAAAGGAATGGGCCTTTTGTAGAGAATCATAAAGCCACAGAAGAAAACTGACAACCAAATACATCTGCATTTTAATAAAAAATATGTAGCACAATGGTATTTTCATCCCAAACTTTGATCTGTATATTCTATAATATTTAGGAACCTTTAAAACTCTCTCTTGGAAACTGAAACCTAACTCTACATTAGCAAATCCCCATCTTCAGGTGCCAGGGCTACTCAAGGAATGCAGGCATCTTATACTGGTCTTCATCCATAGCAATGAGAATAAAGCTGAGCATGTTTGATTGTTTGTTTATTAACTTATTTTTAGGTAGGCTCTCACTAATGATGAAATCCTGACTATATAGATCAGGCAGACCTTGAACTCACAGAAATCTACCTACCTCTGCTGCTTTTCAAGTTTTGGTTTTAAGTAGGTATTCTATGCCACCCTGTATCCCTGGATCATGTCTCTGCTTTTAAGGGGCATGTGTTTTTCCTTTCATGCCAGAAAATACTGTGTAAGAGTTCTTTGGGTCTATGACTACAATTGGCCCCAGTCATGGTCAGTAATGACTTGTCAACCAAATACATTTCTCTCTCAAATTTCAATGCTCTACAGCAAGAAAACTCTGTTGCTAACACACGCTGTAACACTTGGGCTGTGTTTGCAATACAGTTGAAAGCCTGAGAATCTTCTAATACTTGAGTAAAATACAGATGATATTCCCAGCCATCTCTGCTTCATTGCTTTAGAAAATAATGAGCTATGTGCATGAGTAAATAAAAGAAAACACATAGGGAAAAGCTTTCTGGGAAAAAGCAGTACTCACATATCAACGAGTTCATGCTAAAAGCAGACGTCGGCTTTGTAGCTTCTTTGATCTTTCTCTTTTCAAATAATAAATTTTAAATAATAGTCACTAACATAATAACTGATACCATTATTTGGTGCCTCAAGCATGCTTGACATGTCACATTAATTCTCTGACAGTTTTTGGTCTGTACCCTGCCTCACAGGTGACAAAACTGATGCATGATGGGAGAGACCACCTGAATCCATGTTATGTTTTGTTTTGCTGCAGATATCTTTTGAATGTAGTCCTTAGACTCTACTAAGGCGTTTTATTTTTGGAAAAGAGTCACGTGAAATTTGTTCTTTCATTTATGACAGTTCCTTTGAGTATAAACAGTAGGACAGTTTGCTAAACATATTGTTTTCTTTACCTTCTTGTATAACATCAGTAACAAGCGTTTTTGCTGTGAGGGGTATGGAGATCAACCTATATGATATGCATTACTGCATTTAATTACCTGCACAGTTCTATCAAAATCAAACAAACAAACAAACAACAACAACAACAACAACAAAATGCAAGCAAGCATTTAGTTCTCAAATGAAAACACTGAAACTAAGGCACAGGAAAGATGAGTGGCCTGCCTAACATACAGCTAGTAAGAGAGATCAGGAAACTGACATCTGAGGCAGGAGCTCACAACAAATCTAAGGTTGGTCTGGGTGGTATATGAAGTTGAGCCAGCTTGAGCTATTCAGTGAAATCTGTTTCTAAACAACAAACTAAAAGGCTTCTAATTACAAATCAAGTCCCAGCTATATCACTCTTAGGCATATACCCAATGAATTCTCTACCATACTACGAGGGTACATGCTCAACTATGTTCATTGAAGGTTTGTTCATACTCATAATATCTAGAACCTAGTAACAACCTAAATGTCCCTCAACTAGACAACAAATAAAGAAAATGTGGTATACTTACACACTGGGTTATTACTCAGTTGTTAAAAACAATAGCATCTTGAAATTTGCAGGCAAATGGATGGGACTTGGGAAAAAAAATCATCCTGAGTGAAGTAACCGGACCCAGAAAAACAAACATAGTATGTACTCACTTAAAAGTAGATATTTACTGTAAAGTAAAGGATAACCATGTTGTAATCCACAGACCCAGAGAGGATAGGTAACAAGGAAGGCTCAAAGTGTATGTGTGGGGAGAGGTATGTGGATCTTCCTGGGAAGGGAAAATAGAATACATTTCTTGAGTAGACCCTGGAAGAGTGGGGATGGGAACAAGAGGGATCAGGTTGGGAGGGTGGAGGGGAAGAGTAATGAAAGAGATGACTAGAAAAGGGGGACATTTTTGGGGTTGGGTAAAAACCTAGTACAAGGGATATCTCCAGGAATCTCCAAAGATGACCCCAGCAAAGACTCTAGCAATAGGGGTTAGGTAGTCTGAAATGGCCATTTCCTGTGACCAGGCAAGAATTCCAGTGCAGCGATTGGAATACCAACCCAGACATATAACCTTTAACCTACAGTCTGTAAGAGTAACACAGAGATTTTGGGAGTGGCCAACCAACTAGTCCAGCCTGAGACTCATGCCATGAGAGTGAGCTCATCCCTGACACTGCCTGGAATGCCAGGACCTAGGCGCTGAATGGCCAGAGACCTAGGATAGAACAAAACACAACTGGCAAACAAAAGAAAGGAAGGAAGAAAGGGAGGGAGGAAGGAAGGAACGAAGGAAGTCAATGTAATGCCTAATAATATTCAACTATACTCATAGATTTGTGCCTAGCCCAATTGTCATCAGAGAGGCCTCATCCAGCAACTAATGGAAACAGACCCACAGCCAAACTTTAGGCAGAGTTCAGGGAATCCTGCAGAAGAAGAGAAGGAAGGATTGTAGGAGCCAGAGGGGTCAAGGATATCACAGGAAAACTCACAGAATCAACTAACCTGGGCTCATAGGGGCTCACAGAGACTGAAATGAGAACCAGGGAACCTGCATGGGACTGAAGTAGGCACTCTGCATATATGTGACAGTTGTGTAGCTTTGTTTTCTTGTGGGGCTCTTAACAGTGGGAACAGGGGCTGTCTCTGACTCTTTTGCTGGCATTTTGGGACTCTATTCTTCATACCTGGTCACCTTGTTTAGCCTTCATACAAGGTGAGGTGCTAGTCTTACTGCACCTTGATGTGCCATGTTTTGTTGATACTCATGGGAAGCCTGCCCTTTTCTAAATAGAGATGGAGGAGGGGATGAAGGGGGCAGAGGGAGGTGGGGGAGAGACTTGGAGGAGAGGAAGGAGAGGAAGGAGAGGAAGGAGAGGAAACTATATATATTAAGTCCAGAGCTATTGTACATGGGTTACCAAAGGAAGAAACAGAGATGTTGGCTCTCAATTAAATATCTTTAAAATATTTATAATGTTATCTGGTACAAGATTTGTAGTCACACATGGGACTCTATTGATAGCTTCTTAGGTTTCAAACTCTAACCTTGTAAGAGCTCTGTCTAGTTTGACCCCCATGACAAAGACTCTTATTCATAAAACAATCTCCGAAGAGGGCAGAAGATTTAGCTGTTCCTAAATCTCCACTTTATTTTGTGTCAAGCCTAGTGCTGGATAATGCTGGCGAAACACAGTGTGCTTCCACCCATGTGAGGTGGCTCCTGAAACCCAGAAGTGATGTGGGTGGGATACCAGTTTTCACACTGTTAACCACATTTAAACCCAGCCTGGCCTTTGTCACTCTGTCACTTCATGTCACTAGGCACACACCAGGGAGAATGAGGGCAGTAGTAAACAGAGGCTTGACCTTTCCACCCAGTCCCCTAGCTGCACTTTGGGCCCTGGCCATCCCCCTTGGAGTTTGCTAGAATTGGCTGGAGAACAGTCCTTGACTCAAACGACTGAAAAATATACTTAACACCACATTGATTTTCCATATAATTTTATAAGCACAAACATTCTCTTTCATTTCCTGACAGACAACTAGATTCCCCAAAGCATCCAATAAAAATCAGTAATTTGCACATCACTATCTCTCTCAGAGGCAGCTGTTTGGAGTTAGTCATCAAGGTCCTGACACTTCCAGCCCCTCCCCAAACAAAGCAGAAAGTTAGGTGGTTGGTGGCCTGCTTTATAGACTTCTTGATGCTTGGCAGGTGTGCTTACTCTGCAAGCAAAAAGGGAAGGCGCCACCCTACACACTGCAATGCCCCACAACTCTGCCACCACAGAGGCTGCTTGGGTCCGCTCCCCACCTGCTTGCTCCCCGCAGCCATGAGGGCGAGTAACTCCTTCCTGCATGTGTCAAACTAGAATGATTAACTCAATGACTGACAAAATGCCTGAGGCTAAATAGGCACCCAGTGCTCAGTGGCAGGTATTACTCGAAAGTTGCATCATCGAACAAGCAACGACTGGATTGAAGACTGGAAACAGACAGGTTTCCATCCCAGAAACCTACACGCTGTGTCCTCTCGCCCAGAGCCGGGAACACACAGGGTGTCCTCCTCCTCCCTCTGCCTGATTTCTAACGTCAAACATAGCCTTTCTGCCAGCCAGTCTCTCCCTATCCAAGCAGCAGCCAGCCGCTGCAGGGGGCGGGGACAGAGGAGAAACGGAAAAGTAGAGAGATTCTTACCCACAAGTCAGGGCTCCTCTTGTCCCGGAGAAGCGCAGTTCTCTGGAGACAAGGCAGCAGGGTTGCCAAGGGAACCTGAAATACTAGTTTGCCACAATCCTGCAGGAATGACGTCCCTGGGGTGAGTAGGGAGGTTTCAGTCATTCAAAACTGCTGAATGACTTCAGAGTCTGAAGAAGAGAAAAGGAAGAAAAGGGAAAGAATGTCACTCAGCGTCTGGCAGGCTGGCAAGCTGAGGAGTCCAGATTTGGGGCTCTTCATCCCCACCCAGCGCTGGTTGTCAAGCAGCCTGTGTTCTTGCTTCATTTTTCTGTGCCAGTGTTTTCATTTCTCTTTCCCCGAGCCCTGGCACTGGGGAGCATAGAATGGCTCAACCTGTTGTAATCGGACATGTGGGTTGCTGCTTGTTGCAAAGATATTGCAGCAGCCTCTTCGTTACAAGAGGCTGTCCTTGGATTCAAAGGATTAATTTCCTTGCCTGTGGGTGCCTGCTTGTGCTCCTGGATGTGGATGGACTGGGGTGCTTGTTAAGAATGGGTACTAGGAGTAGGGGTCCTGATCCTGCCTCCTCTGGAGCTGTGCCCTTGTTTTCCACAGTCTTGACTGATGCTTCTTAAGAGAGGAACTGTAGGAGACACCTGCCAGATGCATCCTCTCCGTGCAGGTGGGACTCAACCCCAGACTCGAAGCTATAACTTTAAGGCTGACTCCTGGAATCTCAGTGATTCCAGTATCTCAGGCTTTGTCATCACAGGATGTAGTCTGAGTAGGATTTGTCCTAGGAAAATAGAGAAGGCATTCGAGCCCCAATTTGTTGGCTCCTTTCCTCCCTCATTCATTCATCCCTGAATGTGTGAATTCATCAGTTTATTCATGTGTTTATTATTTATTCTGGTACTTATTTATTTATATAATAATTTATCTACTCTCCTTATATTCATCTAACCATTCAGTATTCACATATATTTTTATTCACTCATTGATTGACAAATTCATTTGTATTATTATTTATCAAGATACATTTATTCAACTATTTATCATCTCATATAATATATTTACTTGACAAGCATACACACATTCATTTTTGCCATGTATGAAGCATTTACTTTAAGTTCCAATATCTAACCACCCAGCCACCCAGCCATCCAGTACATCATTTTAAATTCACTGTCTGAGAATGTAAATTTTCATCTGTTTATGCACATATTCATGCCATTCTTTAGCTGTTGAAGATGCATCATAAATCTTACTATGTGCTAAAAAATAAAAAGGAGAGGACACCAGTTGGTAGCCCTGAAAACATACATACAAGTAACATATGATTGCAACAGGCTAGATTTAGGAATCTATAAGTGTATGTACATATGCATGCAAGAGCAATCGATAAAAAAGAGGCCATGAATTTGAAGGAGAGTGGGAATGGGTATATGGTGGGCGTGGAAGGAGGAAACAGGGTGGATGTTGTAATTAAAATACAATTTTAAAAATCAACAGCAGCGAAAGTATGAACGACTGACCTGAAAGCAGATGAAAGAAGATACTGAAGCAAGGAACTAGACTCTAACATAAGGAGGAAGACCGTGGATTCCAGGGGGGCAGAGGAGATGTGAGGAAAGGTTGTAGGGAGATCTGAGGGACCCCCTACTTTCTCCGGGGAAAGAGCTGGACTTGGATTTAGTCTTACAGAACATCAGTCTTGAACCAAGTTCTCCCTGCAGTGTAGCTTTGTACTTGTTAGTTAGCCTCTCTGAATCTTTTCCTCCGTCTGCAGAATGGGCATGAACTGGACTGAGGGCATGGCTCAGCTGGGAGAGTGCTTATCTAGCTCTGACACATGACACACATGAATTGTAGTGGTTATGCAGACCTATAATATCTGTAGAACCCTGGAGCTGGAGGCAGGAGGATTAAGAATTCAGGATCATCCTTGGCTATGAGTTTGAGTTCAGCCTTGGAATATGAGACCATATCTGAAAATAAAATAGGGAGAAATACTGCCTACTCTATGCTCTGAGTGGTTGGGGCCACTAAGCAAGGTCACTGATGTCAAGGGCCTGGCAGATTAAAAGCAGCACTCTGTAAATGTTTATCTTTTCCTTCCTTCCTCTTCAAATTTCTTCCCTAAACCCCTGTCAGCAAGTTTCCCTTTTCCTTCTCTGGAGAGGGTAGGGAGTGAGGCTAAAGGAGCTGCTTGCAGGGAGTGGCTCCAGGGACCAGAAGAGTCAAAAGTTAATCTGCCAAAGGCTTCTAGCCCTTGGGGGGCCCTGGAGAAATGCCCAGGGAAATTGTCAAATTGTCCTTCAGACGTAAAATCTGCCAAGTGCATCAGCCAAAGAAATCTATTACCATAGGATTTGCACAAGCCCTCTGCACTGGGTGAAAGGGGAGTGTGGATTTATTAAGAAAGGAGCAAGAGCAGGGCTTGGCAGCCACTTTGGGAGGGGGTGCCAGGCGGGAGGGAAGAGACCTGCCTGGCAGGTAAATGGTTTGAGAGGAGGGGAGAGGGAGCACCGCCTTTTGAGCAGTCTATGCTCCAATGCAGGGCAGGCAGAGATGCTGAGTGTATACCATCACCCTGCTTCTTGCAGTGTTCTCATGAGCCAGATATTATTACAAACCAGGAAACTAAGGGATTTGGAAGTTTGTTCTAAGACATACAATTAACAAGTGGTCAGTACAGAATTTAAATATAGGCTGTGTGATTCCAGAACCTCTTCTTGGATCTGCCAGGACACCCTTATTCATGAAGGCTGCCCATTGTGTGTGGTCATTTTGTTTTAAGGTGTATTAATAAGGGTATGTGTGAAGGATCATTATCCTGAATTCTTTATGCTCTTTTCAAACTGAAACTTGAAATGTGAACAGAAGAAGGCCAAATCTACAAAACATATATAAAAATCTGGGGGCTGGGGAAATAGTTTTGGTAAAGTACTTGCTGGGCATATATGAAGAACTGAGTTCAGATCCCCAGCATCCACATAAAAGCTGGGCATAGTAGCACACATCTGGAACCTATTTCTGGGAGAAGGTAGGAATCTGGAGATTACTGAATCTTGCCAGCTAGCTGGTCTAGACAAATGGCAAGTTCCAGGTCTAGTGAGAAAGCCTATTTTATAGATACAAGTTGGAGAGCAACAGAGGAAGGTACACAACATTGACTTCCGGTCTCCCATGCACATCCCCATGTCACATGTACACATGCACAGATGCACACATGTGCACATACACATAGAAAATTTAATTGTGGGGATTATATATAATGTGTTTATAAAATATACTGCTTTCTCTTTATTTAAAATATTTTTGGAAGTAAGGATATAAAATCATGTCATCAAACACCAATGGCTCCCCTTGTGCTACATGGGAGGGGCTACGGGGCCATGGCTATCTTCACAGGACTAGTTTCTCAGTCTGCTTGCAAATGAGAACTAAAGTATATGGCAGGCTCAGTACTTATACTCCAGATACATGACCCAAGGCATGGTGGAACTCAAAAGATCAGAATGGTAGTTAGAATAAACAAGGTCAATGGCAGGGACTAAGCTGTATCCCTTGCCTCCTTGAAGTCCTAGGCCCTATGCCTCATGACATCACTATATTTGGAGACTGAGTCTTGGGAGGTAGTTTAATTAAAATGAGAGCCTTTGGATGGATCCTAATCCATTCTGGTGACCTTAAGTAACAGAGAAGAATACAGGGCTGTTGTAGAGAGTCAGAACTATGAAGAATTAGCAAGAGGGTAGCCATTTGTAAGGCAAGATAGCATGCCTTAGAGGAGATCAACCCTACAGGCACCTTGATGTTGGATTCCAGGCTTATAAACAGTGAGAAAAACACTTGTTGTTTAGGACACTAGGACACTAGGTTTTTTAAGACAGGGCATAGCTGTGGGGGTCAGGATAAGGATAGAAGAGGATTTGGTAGGCACTGGAACAGTGGCCTTGCATCCAGCAGGAAAGGACCTTAGCATTTTAATCACCATCCTGAGCCAGCTGAGTCAGCCCTGCAAGCACACCCTAGATAAAGGAGATTGTGAGAAGGGGAGACAAGCCTATGCTCAGAAGAGACATTCTGAAGGACTCAGGACGGCACTGGGAAAAAAGACAGACGTCTGAGGTATGACCTTCCATTTCCCACCAGGAGGGTGGCCTAGGGGTTGTTGGGTTTCCTATGGTAGTAAGAGTAAAGAGTTCCCAGCAAAAGTGGCTGACTACATGCTGGTTTTATTTCCTGAACACTCCACCGAAGCTTCAGGCAGGCCCTTGTTTCTAAGGTGTAACCTAATGATGACAGAAGAATGGGTGCAAAGATGACAACAGCTGACAGTAGGTGGCAAGGGAATCAATGGGGAAAAAAGCTGGAGTCTTCATGATTGTCACTGTTGAACTTGCAAATGGCATAGGAATTGACACCTCCCATTGTAGCAATGTTGAAACTGCATCTCTAACAGGAACTTTTGATTAACTTGTGTCTCCTCCTTATGACATTTGACACATTAAAGGGTGTTTTTGACAAGAAAAGAAATTCTGAGAACTAGTCTTGTGGGTTAAACAATAAATATAAACACAATTTTTCACTTTATTAAAGAGAAATGGGCTCCTTCTTACATTACCACACAGAGAAATCAGCTGTCATATAATTAAATGCTCAAACAGGGAGTGAACAATAGCAGCTCTAATATAAGGGCCCCTTCATCCTACAAGCAACTGAATGATCATTAGTGATCGTGTAACCAACAGCAATGTAGCTGTGGTCTGAAGGCTCAGTGTGATCACCCTTTGGACTGTTGGAAGAAAATGCCAATAAAAAATCAAAGCTACACATACAAACATATTGTGTATGAATACACATTTCACATGGGAAGCCTTTCACAGACTGTTGTCTGTTGAAATAGTAATGCATCCAATTCAACATTAGGGGTGGAAAGGAGTTGTTCGTTTAACAGAAGTTACTGGGAAACCAATGACACATAGGACATTCCTCTTGATGCTGTAGAGATGAGAGGGGACAAACTCTGCACTCAAGGTGTGCTCAGTGTAAGGTGGCAGCAAGAACATACTTGGAAATCAAAGGAAAACAACTATGTTTGAAGCTACAAAAGGAAAGAACAAACGAGACACAAGGAAGCCCTGAGGAGGAGACTTTCTTAGATAAAAGCTCCTTTGTTTTTTCACACACACACAAAAAATGAACCTGGTATTTGATAGAAGTAACGTCTAACTCTTATTGTTGCCAGAGAGATCTTTTCAAAATGAGACTTGAGGACCCTCTTGTTATGCTTCAGTAGCCCTTTCCCAGGGGGAATGCTCGGGTGCAGGAGGGCAGCGTTGTTCCTTTTAACTGTTTACCTGTAGAATAAGTGAATATTTGTCCGTACTATGACGTGACTGGGAACTTAGAAGCAGCTTCCCCCACCCATTTTCTATGAGGTCATACATTCTGTCATTCTGTGGAGTGTGGTTCATGGCAGTTTCTCTCATGGAACACAGAAAGGGAGAAGAATCTGAGCTTGGAGTCCACTGATAAGGGTTCAAGTTCTGACTTCACATTTTCCTAACTGTGTGACCTTGAACAAGTCATTGAACTTCCCCCAATTTCAGTTTGCTAATCTACAAACTGAGAATAATAATGATTACTGCGGTTAAATAAGGATCAGGATAAATAAATAGGCCGAATATATGTTTATTCAGGGAGAAATAACTTACAACCTAGACAGATTAACACCAGCAGGCTCCACCGGATGCTCTCTTCTCGGCTACCAGCCAGCAAACCAGCATTCTGGCTCCTCCTCAGACCTCCTTCCACAGGTCACTTCTGCCCCTGGCTCCACCTCCCAGTGGGCATGGTCAGTGCCACAGAAGGAGACAAAGTGAATATCCCTCTACAAATGATAGCCAGAGCAACAACAATAAAATCTTCTATTAAGGATAGATGTTTCCCATTGCTCAAGATGTTCAGGTCAATACCTCCCATTAGCCACTTACTGTGTTCACTTGATTTGACCACCAAATGAGCGAGTTAGGATTATTTGTACATTTTGGGTAGGAAGATCAGATATGGGTCTTACTGAGTATCCTAGAACTGAGGTTTCATGTATTCACAACTCAGGAGATAGAGTGGAATAGAGCACACTCCAAAAGGAAGCTGACTTTATGACTCGCTACAAGGAGTTGACCCCTTTAATTTAACCTGTCTTATAAAAGATAATTCTTTAATTATTTGGCATTCCTTAACTACAATTCTTAAAAAAACAAAAACAAAAACAAAAAAACTACAGTATCTTTTTATAGAATAAAAATAATATCTGAAAGGTGTTGAAAGGTTGACTGCATGAAAAAAAAATACTTCCATGCCACATTTGGTAAGTGCTTATTCAAATGCTTGATATTTATATTTCAGAAATTGATTTGGGAGAATAACGCTCCACAAATTGCTAGAGGAGAGGGCAAGGAATATTTGTATTTACCCTAGTTTGAGACAGGATTGCCAATGATCGTGGTCTAATCTAGTGAGTTTGAGGCATTGCTATAGTTAGAGACAGTTTGTGGCATGCTGGAGAGGAAGCCAGAAGGGGTCTGAAAGTTCTAGTTCTTTGTCTACTCTCCCAGAGAATTGCCTCTGCTTTTGCATGTCAAGTGTGTCCTGTTTATACAATAATGCGATCCCTAACAACTACCTTTTTCACTGCAAGGACCCCTTTTCACAGCTTGCCCCCTTTTATTCCCTTCAAGGCTTCACCTACTTAACAATTAAGATTGGGAAACTTACTAATAAGCTTGTGCAATGGGTACCAGAAGCAGGCACATTGTCTGGGAGGCAAATTAGCCTTTGGAGGGCAATTCTATCACAACAGCAGAGACAATCCAAATAGTAATTCAGACTGCAGTAACTACAATCATTTATTAGGACTCTACTATGCACCAGGCACTCTGCATGCATTGCATAGCAACCTTCTTATCTAGTAGTGAGGATCACTACCTTTTTTTCTATTTCACAGATTGGAAGACTGAGGCTAAAGGCATTTGGAAGCCTGTCTAAGGTTACACAGTTGGTAAGAGTCAGGCCGGAGTTTGTTCAACTCAGATTTGTCTGACTTCATAGCTCAAGTTCATGACTGGTAAACTCAATGGGTTCACATTTCTGACAGAATGATGTCATTGTGGCTGGGGGTTCAGCTTAGTGGTATAGTGCTTACCTAGCATAAAAGTCATGGTCTCAGTGCCAAGAGAAGGGAAGCTAAGGAATGTATCTATCTGGAACTCAAGTTGAGAAGTTAGGGAAGGTATGGAACATTGAATCATCTCCAAATTTCCCTTAAGCTGTGTTTCAAATTTGAAACCAAATATATATAAAAAGCATCAGGACTGATCTGAAACACACCTTGCTAGCAAGGTGGACAGAAGTACCACCTCATTGAAAATACATAGATTACACATTTCTTTCTTTTCTATGCTCTCCCCTCCCCCGACACTTCCTTTTCTTTACTGAATGATTTTAGTTGCAATTACTTAAATTAGTTTCCTCTTTCTGCTGTAACAAATTAGCACCCATTTAAAGATGCCAAAGAACAGACATTTATCATCTTATAGTTTCAGAGTGTCTAAATCCAAAATAGGCCTCTCTTGGCTAACATCTCGTTTTCCGCAAGGGCTGCACTACTAGGAGAAGCTCAGGTGAATCTATTTCCTAGTGCTTTCCCAGCTGGCAGAGGCTCCATAGAGTTCTTAGCTGTGACTGGCTTTACCCTCAAAGGTCTTGGTGTTAGGACCAGGATTCTTTGGTTTTCCTTTCATGCTTAGCATATGGCTTAAGTTAAATTCACACACAGTGAAATACCATGATATTAAACCTATGTGCCATACCAAAGCTCTTAGGTGCACATGTGCTTCCCTGGGGTGCAGTATGAGGAAGCTCTGTTGGATTCCCAAGACCCAGCCAGTATTTACTGTCAAGGCTCAATAAATACTTATCGAAGGAAAGAATTATCAAATGAACAAAAATAATTATTTTCTCATTTGAGTTGTCAGTGTTATCATGTTTCAATGAGTTTCAAAGCCACAGAGTCTTCTATACATCATTTGGCTTTCACTGTGGCTAAGACTATACTTTGTAAACACATTCTTTCTTTAGGTCACTTAGACTCTGTTCAGTTTCTCCAGTGTGTGATGTTGTTATGATAAAACACCGACTAAAAACAACATGGGGGATGCAAATGTTTATTTGCCTTCCATCTCCAAGTCATCATCCATCTTTGAAGGAGGACAATGCAGAAATATAAACAGGAATGTGGAAGCCATTGTTGGAGCAGAGACCACTGAGGAATGTTGTTTACTGGTTTGCTCAGCTAGTTTTGCACTAAGACCTACCTGCTGATGGATGGCACAGTTCACATTAGGCTAAGCCCTCCCCCATCAACTAGCAATTAACAAAAGGTCCCACAGGTCTGGGCATGAGCCAATATGACTGGAACAATTCTTCAGTTGAGGTTATCTCCTTCCTGGGTGACTCTGTATCCAGTTGTAGCTATCTATGACAGAGGTTCATCAAGGACCCCTCCAGTTTGTGTTTCTACTAACATTGTTTTGGAATGGGTACTCAACACTCCCAGTTCAAAAGTCAGAGCTAGGAGTGGTGAGAGGTGTTCACAGGTCCAAGCCTTTAAATTGTGACAGATGAGGAATTTGGAGAAGACCATCAGTGATGTTTGACGTTCAGCCTTGCTTCAATGGGCAGGTGGTACCCTTCCTTCACTTGGCTGTCCTAAGAACACAGAAAGAACTCTATAGATCACCATAGAATGTGAAGCCCAGGTACCCAACTGATGTCTAAGAATGAGGTTGCCCATTGCTGCTTCTTGATTGGAAGAGCAAAGAGAAGTGATGAACCATGAGTGGTGGTGTCTTAGGTTTGCTATTGCTGTGATGAAACATCATGACTAAAGCAAACTGGGAAGGAAAGAGTTAATTGTGCTCACACTTCCACACCTTAGTTCAAGAATGTCAAGATGAGAACTCTAGCAGGGCAGGAGCCTCAAGGCTAGAGCTCATGCAGATGCCATGGAGGGGAGGGGTGTTGCTTGCTGGCTTGTGCCTCAGGGTTTGTTCAGGGGTCTCAGAGGAATCCAAGAATATGTCCTGCAACAGGGAGCTGTTTGATCAGTCCTGATGCACATGCAGGGCCCCAGGGGGTATGAATCAGGCAGGATTGGCTCATACCCCTTTCTCCCTGACCTTCCCACAGTCTAACCTTGATACCAGCCTCCTGCTGAGGTCACTCTGATTTGGGTGAAGCTGTCCTTTTACATGAACAAGAGGTGTTATAACAATTATATGGACTTCTTTACTTAGGCTCTTGGTTCCCCTGTGAAACTGGCTTTCAAGTTTTGTGTGATGGAACAGCGTAGCTAGAGTCACATAGAGTAGGTTGAGAAAGGGTTTTGATTTGTTTTTCCAGGCATTCTGCTCAGACATGGTAACATTTTCCATATGCATTTGGAGTAGAGCCTCATTGACCTCCAAGTTCTTGAATGTCCCCAGCCTGCCTCCCTGTACATTGCTGCAAGACCTACAAAAATGAGATGGGCTTTTCTAATTCTCCTCAGCAGTGTCTGTAACTGTCCTGGCTGGATCCTGGTGGCTTTGAGGATGCCTGGCAATCCATGGATATCATGTACTTTCAAAACACCATTGTCTGAGACCGAACTGAAAACTGTATCTCCTTTCAACACACAGAAGATGAAAGTGCCCAAATACCTGAAGGAAAACAAAAGTGAGCATGCTGCCTCTTCTGAGGACAAAGTCTCTCTTTGGAGTACCAAGAGGATGATGTGTCTCTGGTTGAAGAAGTGACAAAATCACAGAGGATGAGAGATGAGGTCACACATATGGTATTCAGTCTGATTCTTGAAATGAACAAGGCTCAGTCAGTCTGTGATTAGGACAAGGTCACAGGACTAGATAGAGGGACAGGGGTTAAAATCAAGGTCCACCTTTCCCTCAGACCCTGTGCTGTACTGTCATAGGATTGGAAGGAGCTTCCCAAGGAAGGAAACTGGGCCTTTCATGAGTGAGTGAATGAGTGAGTGAGTGAGTGAGTGAGAGTGATGGAGGGAGGGAGGGAGAGAGGGAGATAGGGAGGGAGGGAGGGAACACACAGGTCAGCAGGGACAGTACTTTCCCCAAGACTGTCAAGAAATTGACAAGGTTTCTGGTCAGTGCTCTCTTCATTCTGCATGCCAAGGTAGAGCTTTGAAGCTCCTCACAGGAGGTGGGAGCCTCTCTGTTCCCAGGAAGTAAGTAGCAGGTATTAATGCCATAGGACTCCTCCTCAACCCCTTCCCACCAGGCAGCCTGTATGGGCTAAGTATAGCAGACACCTGACTGGGCAAAGCTTGTGTGCCATCCTCCAGTCAAACAGCTGTTACTCTCCCCTTTCATTCTCTCCTACCCTTCACATCTGCATTAGGTTGCACATTAAGCCATCAACTGTGCAATGCAGGAGGAGGTGGAGGCAGCCCAGGAGAGCGAAAGGGTGGGGAGTTCGCATGTGATGACAACGCCCTACATGACTACCTACACAGCACATCAGCCATCACACATGAAGCGTTTATCATCTGGAGGCACCACAGCCTTGAATTGAATTGTGTCCCCTCCAAGCTCATCTGTTGAAGCCCTACTCTGAAGTACAATACTATTTGGGAATAGAGGCTTTGGGGCTGATTAGCATTGGTTCAGGCCATGAGGCTGGAACCCCTAAAATTAGATTAGTGGCTTTATAAGAGTTACAAAGAGATAAGCTCCCTGTCTTTGCTATGTGAAAGAGAAAAAGAAGACGACATCCATAAGTCAGGAAGAGAGCCCTCACCAGAAAATGACTAGATTACAACCTTGACCTTGGCCTTCCAGATTTCAGAACCATATGGGTGGGTTTATTTGTTAAGTTACCAGCTGATGGCACTTTAATATACAATGACCTAAGAGGAACAGTACACGCATTTCATCTTTTGTTTTGTTTTTATTAATGTTTTTGAGCTAGTGTTTCTCTGTGTAGCTGTGGCTGTCCCAGAACTCACTCTGTAGAGCAGGTTGGCCTCAAACTCACAGAAATCTGCCTGCCTCTGCCTCCCAGGTGGCCTAAAGGTGTGTGCCATCATTTCCCAGCCCTCATTTCATCTTCTAACTGAAGTATGGCATAGATACTTTTTCCCTTCTGTAGGAGAAAGGTGCTGGGCTAGATACAGGGACAGCTATTAGGAATGCCATGACTAAGCTGTGGCTTCCAGGAAGTTTTCAGTCCATTCCATGTCACTCCAGGATGGCCCGGAGGTTGATGGTGCTCAGTTTAGGTGCATCAATTTCTCTTGCTTCTCATTAGAGTTGTGTTCTAATGCCCTATTGGAAGTATACCCCTGGAAGCTTCCTTGGTTATCAAAAGAACTCTTGGTCTTGAGTTCTGACTCCATCTCTCTCTGAGTCTAATTTTCTCATTTGTGCAATAGAGACAAGAATGACACACATTTCATAGACTTAATGTGGGGATCTGATTAAAGTGAGATGTAAAAAGTGACAGCTATAACAATACACAGGTGAACCTTTGTATTGAGTGGGAACTTATTGTAAAGTGCCTATAGATCCTCCATAGGTGTGGCCTGTGCTTTCTTGCTCACAGTGATGGTGGCATCATTCTTGATGTACAGGCTAACAGAAGTTGACTCCTAGTCTAGTAATGTCAAAACTTTCCCAATGGCATTCACAGAGTGTCCTAGTGAACTTAGGAGTGATGATAAAGGTGACTACAATAACAATACTCCTAAACTGTGAGTGCCTACTCACACACACCACGCTAAATGCATCATCCCAGTCCTATCCTACTATATGCACACTCACCATGCTAAAAGCATCATCCCAGTCCTTTCCACAACCTTCAAGGTTAGAGGTAATTTACATCTGTTTTCAAGAAGAAAGAAACTGAAGATCAGAGAAGTTAAGGAATTTGTTCAAAACTCTCTGGGAGAGACCTGATTGAATCAGACATCTACTTACTTCATAGCCTATAAACCAAGTACAGATTTTAAACTACCCCTGATAAGGGCCAGTATGGGGATCTAATTGATGTGCCAGGTACACAAATATGGCAGTTGTGAACTGGAGCTCTTATCCCAATTAACCAGGGTGGCTGCTTACCAGCTTTGGTTCATATAGTCATGGTGTGGGAGGGGATGCAGACAGAGAATCATAACTTTTTTGGTTTAATGCAATATAAAATATTATCCCAACATTGAACAAATGGCCTATGATCTAAGTCCTAAAAGGGACATCTGCCCCCTAAGGGGACATTTGAGCTGCAGTGCTGGAGGAGGCTGTTATTCTGTCCCTTCTCTCCCACTTGGATTGGTGGGGCTGCTGCTCAGTACCCAGAAAGCTTTGCTTCCATTCTCATGGTCTGTTTAGATGCTGATGTTGAGTGTACATGCTCATCAGTGGGGGCTGGTGGAGAGCCTCATGCTAAGGGTTAAGGGTATCCATGGGTGAGAAGGAGAAGATTCTCCTGCGACACAGAGAGGAGGAGCCAGGAAGCCCTAGGCACTGGGAGCCTTGTGCTCTCTTGCCATGGAGCCTTTCCCCCAAGCAAACCAGGAGAGCCACCATACTCTTGCTCTGAAATCCTCAGGCCAACTCTATTTCACAACTTCCCAGCAGAGGGTCAGCCACAGGCAAAAGTCTCATTTCCAGTACTTTCCCAATCCTGCCTGCTGAGCCATTTAACCTCATGTCCCCGGGCAGAATGAGGCAGATGGTTGACAATGTTCTTTATGAAAATCATTCCTGTGACACAAAAGGAATTATTAAGGTTTCTGTATGTGCACAGTGAGGACCAGACATGGGAGAGCTCATACACAGTGACATCTGCCATTGCCCTAGTATCTTCATTTTTCTTAAGTAGACACTGAGTGTTAGAGAGATTGTAGAGCCTACCCATGTAAAAAAAAAACTATGCCTGTCTGGATTTATGAACTGATCATCTGAGGTAGATGTGGGCCCGGTGTTGCTTTTTGTACTCTGTGTTGACAGGAGCAGCAAACCTTTATCTCTTTAACTGAGGCCAGTGACACAATAGCCATGTCCTGACCACTGTGCAAAGTAGTGAGCAGGACCAGCACTAAACCAGAGAAAGCGACAGCACATCATCTCCCATGGCCCACATCTCCCATAGCCACAGTCATGCATGAGCTTCTCTGGTAGCTTGATGAAGCCAGACTTATGGTCAACTAAGTATAGACGACCCACACCTCATACCAGCTCACAAAGCTGCAGGTCTCAAAGCCATTTTGTGGTTACATTCCTGGATTACACAGTTAATCTCCTTTGTGCTACTCCCTCTTTCTCTCCTTTCTCTTCTCTCTTTTAATTTCTTTGTTTGATTATTTTCCCACACGCAGGCTCTCTTGTAACCTAGGCTATCCTCTAACTCAAATGTTGGTGAAGATGTCTTTGAACTCTTTAGTCCTCCCGCCTCTACCTCTCAAGTGCTGGTACCATTACAGGGATACTTTCTTAATTTCTGTTATTTGTCATTTTTCTTCAGTAAAATTCCAACATAGTATTGATTTTTACTGCACCTTTAAGATATAAATACAAGAGCTTTTGTTTCTATTTTTATTACTGTTTCAGTGTTCTTGGGTACTTGCCAGAGAAAGCTTTTGTTTTATTTTTGAATTAAAAATGTTCATGAACCTCTCTGATATCCACACTTTCATGATACTTTCAACATTCAACATTGCTGAAACAAGAAAAATAGACCCATGCTCCTTTAAAGTTGCCTCAAGAAAGGGTGACTGAAGTCAGATGTTGGTAGGTGGCTGCTTAGATATCTGTCTTTAAGAAGCTACATGTATATGGACATCATTTCATGGAGTTCTTAAATTTTTTTGATTTATTTCTGTGCATACATGCTCTGAACTTGTGAAATGGCCAGATGACAACTTTGAGGAATTAGTTATTTTCTTCCCCTCTGTGGGTCCCAGGAACAGAACTCGGGTCTTCTTGGTTGGTAGCTAGTGTCTGCATATGTTGAGTCATTTCACTGGCCTTCATGGGGTTTTAAAACAATGTTTGCCCAGCACCACCCTTGAGAGCCTAGAAGTGACAAAAAAAAAAAAAAATGGTATTTATTCTGCAGTATTCCTACCTTATAGTAGTGCAAGTTAGTTTATGGAAACCTAAGGACTTATCACAGGTCACTTGCAGCTCACTCAGCAAGTTGTCTTGAAGGAAATTCTGGCTCAAAATGCATGATTGGGTCATGTGAAAGTTGAGTACCACAGTCTAATACATAGCTGAATAGCTGTCCTTTCTTCTACTTTACTGCTCCCTCAAGATGGGTATATATCCTTACTGACTTCCACCCCTGGAAAATAAAGGGTCTTATGCAATATGTGATCTTACTTTGATGGTTAAGACTGGTATCAGGTTTTTGGAATTTGACTAAAGGTTTTATGCAAATAAGTTTCCTGATTGGCTCTGAGTTCTCTGTTGAAAATATCTATTGAGTTGACTAGTCATTCATAAGCTAGTAAGACTCTGACCCTTGCAAGAGAGATAGCTCTTTGAGAATACAGCTCTAAAAAAAGATAGAAGTACGACAAGGCAGAGGCAGTTGGATCTCTGAGTCCAAGGCCAGCCTGGTCTACAGAGCAAGTTCCACAATAGCCAGGGTGACACAGAGAAACCTTGTCTCTAAAAACTGGGGAAAAAAAAATTAAGATTCAGGGAAAGTAATGCTTGTCTCTTTCATCACTATACTATTTAATCCTCTTTATTTTTAAGACCTCAGTCAAATGCCATTTATCCCAGGGTGCCTTTCCTGATCTCTATACTTAGAAAGACTGCTCCTTTCTCTCTGACAGAACAACACTCTATGTTCAATCACCGTCTTTTGTTCTCTAGTTATTTGTGGGCTTATTTTATATTTCCTTCTTGACTGAGAACCCCCAAAACCTTTGGGTTTATTTCCTTACATATTCACTAGGTAGATTACAGAAGGTAAGGTTGTCTTCTCCTAATAGAATCCTGATATCAGATCTGGAGAGATTTTGCAGTAGGTGTCTCTCCAAAACGCTCCTTTTCCAAGCATGAGGACCTGGACTCCAGAGAGCAGCACCACATAAAAATCTAGGCATGGTGATGCCTGCCTGTAACCTCAGTGCTGTGGGGAGCAGAGAGTTTCCTGGGGCTTTCTGGCTGACAGACAGCTTAGCTCAATTTCAGACACACACACACACACACACACACACACAGAGAGAGAGAGAGAGAGAGAGAAAGAGAGAGAGAGAGAGATCCTGTGTCAAAGGAATAAGGCAGAGTGTGGTAGACAGGACACCCATTGTTTTCCTCTGACTTTGGAACATGCATATGCACACAGGTACACACACTTGCAACACACACACACACACACACACACACACACACACCTGAAACTCCTAAAAGTGAGACAGAAGTCTTACGTCTCCTATTTTGCCCAGGCATCACTAACACTGGAACATTGTTTTTAAGACAAGCTTATACCTCTGCAAAGGAGCCCCAGACTCATCAACACTCTGCACAAACAACAGCCTCTCCCATGGTGTGCTGCCTGCACCCTTCTCTGGTTAGAATACTGCAGGCAGGGTCCCAGCTGCCACTATTCCTAGCATTGGGAGCTTGAGCTAGCAATGCTGCTTCTTCCTTCTGTCTTCTCTGTTGTAAGACAGACACACCCTTGACTCTGCAGGCCTCTGCTCAAGACTGAAGAGGCCAGCTGCAAAACAAGCCTTTGCACAGAGTAATCTCAACAAATAACAGCAATTATTTTGTTCAATGAAGAAGAGAACAAATATGTTCAGGACTGTGTCGCACATATGTATTTGCAAGAGCCACAAGAGGAAGGGTTTTTTGTTTGTTTGTTTGTTTGTTTGTTTTGTTTTGCATCATTCAGGATGCCTATGACAATGTGAAGTCAGAATTCTATGAACCACTGGGGCTCAAACTCCTGCCCTGCTCGTGCTAGTTGATGAATCTGGGATCCATTACTTCCTCCTTTAAAGACTAGACTCCTCATTCCTGGGAAGGGGGACAAGGGCACCTAATAGAAGTGTAGTGGTTTAAGGAGAAAGCCAAAGACAGTGACATTGTTAATCTTACCTGTTCAAGTGGGAACTAGCCACCTCTCCAAGATCTGGGCTCCAGCTGTTCTCTCTGTTAAGCTGGATGGGGTTGTAGGATGTCTATGGTGGGATGGGGGAGTCCATACAACAGGTAGAAGCATCCAGATCCTTGCTCCAACTGTTGTTCAGATATGTGTGTGGAGCCCTAACTCTAACTCTAACCCTAAACTCTAAAGATGTTCCCAGTTTTTTCCAGTCTCTGCTTTCCCGGTAGTAGACCCAAACATAGAGGAGTAGAAACCAACCATTTTTGCTGCTCTTTACAAATTCCTGACCTGAAAATTGTTTTAAGCTAGAAAATCACAGCAATTTATTATGTAGCAGGGCTTTAAGAAAACCACGGATACAGTAAATAGCAGACAGAAGGAGCAGCAGGATTTGTGATTAGAGAAGTGCCTATAATATCCACTTCAGTGGCCCGGCTAGGTCCCCTTTGCCAGAGACTCCGCCCCTGAGGTTTATGCCCCGCCCATCACGCTTTCTGCCAATGGGGACTCAGCCTCTGAGCTGCCTTCCAGCTCCTCCTGTGGCTGTGGGGCCCAGACAAAGGGAGTGGTGGCTTGCTTAAGTAGCTCCTAGGTCACTTCAGCAGTGGTGGGTTAGCTGTCTGCCCGCTTAGTGTTAAGCATGGGGGTGGGGGCTTGAGAAGCCTTGGTAGGAGTGGATGCCCCGCCTGGTTGGGCAGCTCCTTAATCTCTGTTCTTTGCCTTTACATACTGGCCCGACAGAGGTCAGCATACTGGACACATTCTTTGTTGCAGTTAAACCAAACCCTTAAGGGCTTAGAATTGCTCTAAGCCTGATTAACTCCCGAGGAGACAGAAACATTTGCATTTGGGGACAGAAGAATAAGATATTTAATCGCCTCTTAAAAACAAATGCTTTGTTACTCAAAGCTAGGCAATGTTCTCTCCCTCTTTCTATTCTATTTCTTTTGTTCTCAAACTACTCCCTTTCTCTTCTCTCTTCCTTTTCACTCCTCTTTATTGTTCAACATTCTTGCCCTTTTCTTTAAAATGTTTTTCTTTTAGATTCATTTATGTGTATGAAGTGTTTATGTGCCTGATGACCTCAGAGAGCAGAAGAGGGTGTTGGATCCCCTGAAAGGGGAGTTAGGGACAATTGTGAACCATGTGGTTTCAGGGAGCTGAACCCAGAGAACAAGTGATCTTAACCTCTGAGCCATCTTTCCAGTCCCAATCTTACCCCACTTCCTTATTGTTCTGTGTCTGCATGTCTCTGTTGTCCCTCTCTGGACATCTTGTACCTTTGGTTTCTTTCACTTTCCTGTCCCTTTGTTCCTGAATGGTGAATCTCACACCTGTCTTTGAAGCAGATGTTGCTGTGGTCCTCAGATGTTTACTTTACTAAGAGAGGGGCTTGAGTTCTGGAACCCCTGATGCTGGTTTGGCTTGTGTTCTGAGCATTGGGGGAGATACCCAGCAATGTGTCTCGAATCCAATGATCCCTTATCAGCTGGAGGCCTGGGGATGCCATGTTGGGTTTGAGGTTCCATCACAGATGTCTCCTGTGCTATCTTTTGGTGATAATCTCAGGGCAATGAGCGAGGGTGGTCAAGCCTCTCTCTGAAGTCTCCGCGAAAAGCCTTAGACTTAGGGTAAAGATCTCATCTCCTACCAGCTGTTAACCAGTTACTTTATCTCTGAGCCCGTTCTTCACCCATAAAATGGATAGTGGCCATCATTTTGCCTTTCTCAGGGGGCTATTATGAGGCACATGCAAGCTAATGAATGAGAAAGCATTTTGCAAAGTATAACGTGCTGTACAAATTTAAACCCTTTTTATTATTGTTGTTATCATGATCATAATTTTTATGTTGTGCTAATGCTCATCTTACAACTCATCAGTATTAAGAAGAAGCTCTGAGTGGAATACAATCTTTCTTCTCCCTCAAGTGTGAATTTAGGGCATCCTTGGGAATAAATCACTATTTCAAGGGCTTTATCAAGTCTCTTGCTCCCTCCCTACTCTACTCAGTTTAGTTTGCAGAAAGACTGGGAAAGCTGAATGCATCCTCCAGGCCTGGTCGAGCAGCTTCCCAACGTGGTGTATTGCCTCCTTTATCCACTCTTATTCCCTGCAGTTTTGCCTCATCTTTCCTTCTGCCCACTGTGGAGTGAACATAGCCTCAGTCTCTGTCCACGGCACTGAGTAGCTTCTCCAAAGGTCACCCTAGCTCAGCAGGTACACAGATGGCCTGCTCCCAAGTCCTGCCCCACCCCTTCCTCTGTTCAGGCTTCTGCTACCCTCAGCCTCAGTCTCTTGGGCTCCCCCATGTGGCAGGTCACAGCCCCACCTGCCTCATGACCTTGTATCACAGAAAGTAAATGGTGCTCTGACCATTGGCTTCTCCATCTCTCCCAACTGAGACCA
Source organism: Phodopus roborovskii (assembly GCF_943737965.1). NCBI lineage: Eukaryota > Metazoa > Chordata > Mammalia > Rodentia > Cricetidae > Phodopus > Phodopus roborovskii. The sequence goes on along the minus strand of NW_026126480.1, from coordinate 8,183,712 downwards.
CTCATTTTCCTGACTTTCACTGCAGCTAGGAGGAGCAAGGGCAGCTATTAATGCCTTGCTATTAAAAGCAGTCACCATCCTTGTTCTACCCTGAGTCAGCATTCTCTCCAATCTGCAAGCCTGGATCAGAGTACCTCCCAGTGAAACGCTTACAGTGGGGAAGGGACATAGGAAAGAACTCCTTCAAGCCTTCACTGCCTGCACTGTGACAACTCATCTAAACTTACTCTGGCCAAGTCCTGAAGTCCCTGGCTTCTCATTCTGTGCCTCACCCATTCCTGCATCTCCATCTTGGGATAGCCTAGGGCATCTCAAACCCGCCTTTTGCTACCATCCATGATAACTCCAAGAAGAAACAGGTTCTAGGAAGTGAAGCACCTTGCCTGAGGTCAACCAAAGTGGAAGCTCATGAAGACATCCACTGATTCTTGGCTTCTGTCCTCGTGGACTTCAAGGTGGAGTGGGACAGAGCATCCTGTAAACAGAGCATTGCCACAAACCATGGCCATCATGGCATAGGTATATATTCAGAGCTCCAAAACCACACAAAAACTAGATATTATTTTACCTAAAGAGCTGACTGATGGTGATAATAGTAGTGTGTGTGTGTGTGTGTGTGTGTGTGTGTGTGTGTGTAGAGGGGCTGCTGTGAAGCAACACTGTTAAGATCTTCCTAAATCTTAAAGGGAAAATATAAGTGTTTTGTACTGTTGTTGCCACAACCCTGTCTTCACTAGTCAGTCTCAAACAATAAATCCTCCAGGATCTGCTATCCTCTGCTTTCTCCTTCTTCAAAGAACTGGAACTCACTGAATTATATGACACCAAAAGTAAATATTAACCTTGTGTTACAACTCATGTCACACCTGCCAGCGAGGTAGGCATGACTGTTGTCATTTTAGGAAAGAAGAATCTGGGGTCAGAAATATCCCTTTCTTGGCAAGGTCACACAGCCAGGGAGCTAAGAGGATTCAGCATGGCACTCCAGTGAGCCCCACCTCAGAGCCTATTGCTTCTTTTCTTTCCTTTTCTTCTCCTAAATCAGTATAAAATGTTTGAGTGTTGAGAAGAGGTTGAAGATGCAAGCATATGTGCTGTCTGCACTCTCCAGCAAGGACATGACGCCGAGCTTGCTTTATTTTTGCAGGATGCCACAGTGCCCTTCCTAACACATAAATAAAAAGGATTTAATAAAGCAGTTGAGCAATGCTCAACATTTCTCAATGAAGCAGGCTCTTAGTGGAGTTTTAAAAAGAATTTTCTCTATAAATTGAAATCGTGTCTTCAGATATTTCAGTATTGCTTCGAGGAGAGTCTGTAGCTTACAGACTGCCTTGTCTGAGGAGTAATTTAATGCCACTGACATAGATCTCGATTTCTCTTTTTACCTTTAATCAATTTTAACAAGCCAGATGGTCATTGCAAATGGCTTCTCTAGCATCTCCCTTTTCTGCCTCCACTGTGCTGGGGGATTTATTGGAATGTGGTTCCTGGAACAATCTCATCACTTCCCATCCTGGGCTTTTCCTGCTGCCACCATCCGGGGCACTCCCCACCATCCGGGGCACTCCCCACCATCCGGGGCACTCCCCACCATCGGGGCACTCCCCACCATCCACAACTATACCTTCTCTGGCTCCTCAAGTGGAAGGAGATCTGCTCCTGTGCCCTACCCTGTCCGTCAGCCCCTGGCAACACAGAGACACACGCATGCCTTGCATTAGTTATTGATGTTGTAATTTCTCATTAGGCAGCCTTGCTCATCTATAATCTATGCATCAGGAATGAGTATAGCTGTGGAGGCCATAGTTTCCTGGAATCTTTCATCTTTATGTTCTTTAATACAGTATTGGAACTAAGTTTTTTTTTAATTTTTTTTTTCTGTATTCACTTTTATAGATAGGACCACAAATAATCAGAGAAGTGAAGCAACTTGTTACACAGTTAGTTTCTGGGTTTAGGGTACATTGTGGACACCAATCCTCTTTACTAGAATTATTGGTATACTGTTTAAAAAGTGGGAATTGGTTGCAGTTTTACTAAAACTCTCAGCCATCAATCCCTGTATTTTAAAAATATTTATTGATCACTTACCATGCTAGGATTTATGCAGGGTTCCGAGGAGACAGAGTGAATGAGATAAAAAAAAAGATCCTTGTCTCATGGGGCTTAGTGTGGAGATGAGGATAGACAGTAAAGAAGGTTGTGGTAGGCTGAATAATGGCTCCCATCAAAGACCTCTTCATCCTTATCCCCGGGACCTTTGAGAGCTACCTGACACTTTACAGATGGAGAATTAACCTGGATTAACCAGGTGGGCCCAATGCAATCAAAAGAGTCCTTAGAAAAGTCAGCAGCCAGCTTCCAGTCACAAAGAAGGTAGGGCCAGGTCAAACTACTGTGATTGACAGCTCCAAAATGGGAGAGGCCATAGGTCAGAGAAGGAAAGCATCCTTATACTAGATCGTGGGAGAGCAGAGGAAGTGGACTTCCATGCCCCAGAGCTTCTGCCTGGAATGCAGCCCTGCCCATCCATTTGGGAAAGTAACTTTCAGTTGCCTGAAGGCAGTTGGTAGTAATTATCACAGATTTTGATCCAAGCTAAGAATAAAGGTGAAATCACACTGGGATAAAAACCTGAGAAGGCTACTCTGAGAAAAGATAAGAGAACCATGCCCAAGAAGAACATGCCAGGCAGAGCAAAGGGCAGGTCCAAAGGCCCAGAACCTGGAGAACAAAGACACCCAGTGTGGCCAGTCTTCAGCAAGAGCAGGGTGAGGAATAGGGGTGCTGGGTGGGGAGCTGTCAAGTGAGGTAGAACTGTTACACTGATCTCAGAGATTATTGCCGTTTAGACCACAGTGAGGAGTCTGGCATTTAACTGAAAACAAAGAAGCTGCTGGAGAATTTTAAAGTGGTGTGTGTGTAAGTTGTCATTGCATTCGTCAAACTTCCATGAAGTACTCTTCCTTGGGATAAATAGCAAACTTAGAGGCAACCATGACCAATGTGTCCTCCACATGCATACACCTGTCTTGTCACATTCCTAGAACAAGCTCAGTCTTCAGTGGGAAGCAAGGGCTTCCCTTTATGCTAGCCTAGCCCTCTAATTCGTCAGAGCAGGGCCCCTGAGTACAGTGAGTAGACAGTGATGTAACCTTCAACAGGATTTATGACTGACCCCCACCCCCAAAGTGGAGGCACTCAGAATTACTGCATTACTGAAATGTTTCTGCCCAGTGGTGGAACTTTCCATCTCAGGCACTTTGTGAGTCTCTGGCCCATTATTTAAATACATCTTTAGATTGTAAGCTATGTGAAACAAGGGGCCATCTGTACTTTATCTCTGTAGCTCCAGCTTAGCATGTAGTCGGGGCTGAGAGGGTACATGTGGAAAGCAGGGTTGTGTGGGAGAAAGAGACACCAAAAGGTGTCCAAACCAACTTTTTGGTTTGATTTTACTTGATTTTTTGGTAGGAATCAGAAATAGGAAGAACACTAATAAATGAAAAATGACGGGTACCAAAACGCCTATTTGTGGTTCTATTCTAAAGACATGGCTTTGTTCTCATGCAGTTGATACTAGGGAGAAGCATGCACTCAAAGACAAGGCCTCCCTCCCCTCCCCTGAAAAGCCCTAGCCAAACCAAAAGCAGCCAAACAGAGTGTGTGGGAACACTTGAAATGCTCACACACATCCAAACATCATCTGGCCACTTTATTTCCCTGCATACACTGCTGTGGTTAAAATGTGAAATGTCCTCCACAGGTTCTGTGTTTAAACACTTTATCCCCAGCTGGTGGCACTGTTTTGGAATGTTGTGAAATGTTTAGGAGGTGGAGGCATTTAGGAGGAAGTAGGTCACAGAGGGAGGGCCCTGAGGTTTTATAGCCCAGCATCTCTTCCTGTTTTCTCTGTTTTCTGACTGTGGGTGCAGTATGATCAGCCTGTCTGCTCTCTTCCTGTGACCCCATTTTCCCTTTGGGGGATGGAATGTATGCCCTAAAACTATAAGCCAAAACAAACCTTTCGCTGCTTAAATTGCTTGTTGTCAGAAGCAATTGTTACTGTAACAAGAAAAAAAAAAATAAACATGCTCTTATTCACATCCACGCATATCTGGCTTCCAACACTGCCTAATGGTAGTTCAGATGATAGTTCTGTTCTACCATCTCACATTTCTACAAACAGGTCCAAGCTGCAGGGCTTTCTCAAAATGAAGTGCCATGCTATTATTGTATTTAGTCATTAAGATAGTTTAAATGATGTTACCTTTCATTATTGGGTGTCTGTTAGTATGATCTTTAAAGTTAAGCTTTACTGGAGAAGTTTTAGAGTGTTGTGGCCCTACCTCCATTTTCTTATAAAGCCTGTCACTTCTCCCATGGGTGAATTTGCATATCTTAGTGATTTTTCAGAACACATATGGGGTAAGACAGAAGAACTGACTGTACTTTCTTCTGTCGGCAACACCAAGAAAACAAGAAAATACACAGTGATTAGCGAGAAATTGAAATCAAACCAATAAGCATGAAGGATGATTCATGGTGTCCTTCTGGTGTATAGGACACTCTTATTATTTATTCATTTTCATGTACTCTTTTATTCTTTTACTTACTCTCAAGCTATCCCTCCAGTGTTTACTGTGTGTCAGGTCCCATCACAGGTTCTGTTGACACATTAAGATCAAAAGTAGAGTCTCAGAAAAGCTTAGGTTTGGAGGTGGGTGTGGTGATACACACCTTTAATCCCAGTACTTGGAAGCTGGAAGGAGGGTCATGAGTTCAAGGCAAGTCTGGAATGGTTAGTGAGGCCCTGTCTCAAATAAAAATCTTCAAGTAGGGAGAAAATTATATGCATATATTTCATCACAGTGGGATTTGCTGGTTTACTTCAAGTTCTATCTATGTACTTATTATCTAGTACTTACTCCCTACTATCAATGTGTCATTGTACAACATTCTTTCAATGACTCAGGAGTCACTGGTAGTTATCACTGGTGTATAAGGGAAACAAACAACCTAGTCCTCTGTTTCCAGATGAGAATTGTGGTATCCATCAGGGAGTGGTGGAGAGAGCCATCTGACTCCAGCCTGGGCTCCTGAATACTGCCATTGATTTCTTCTGGGGAAGAACACATTGAATCTTCATTTTTGGAAGAGGATGGAGGATGGCTTATTCCATTGCAGGCCATCTCAAAGGATAAAAAACTTCTGAAGAGCTATCACTAGCATTCATGGTAGTAGGAACACCTTTATTTATTCAAGAAAGTGCTTGGATGCTACTTCATTTCATGGGATCAGAGGAAGATGAACACCATGCTAAAAGGACACCAAGTTGCACTGTGTGAAGTTGAAGTTGTGGTGTGGGGTAGTAAAGTGAAAGGTGAAGGGGGGATGTAACCTGGTGGCATAGGACTGCCTAAGGGGAGGTCCTGTGAGTCAGATGTGTCAGGTTCCATAGACTGTGGGAACCTTCTGTAAATTTTCTTTTACATTGTCTGCTTCTTTGTACCGAAGACCCACTATTAACCAGCTTGCCATAAAATCATTTGTATACTTTGGGGAAGGTCAAAGTTCAAAGCCATGTTTCTATCTGGGATGGACTAGCAGACATGAGTAGGGAATGCACCAAGGTCATGAGCACGAGATGATGGATAGTTACCTCTGGTTTTCCTTAGTTAACCATTGGGAACCTACAGCCCAATGAGGTGGGCAATCAGAACAAGCTGGGCAGTATGATTTTTTTTTTTTTTTTGGGGGATCTGAGGGCTCACTGAATCTGAGCAGGACTCAGGTATAGATTAGGGGTATCCAAAATCCCTCAAAGATTAAGGAGCTTTGGATGGCTTTTGTAGTAGAGTTGTCAAAAGCAAGGGCTTTCAAGTCAGGACAACCAGGTTTAAGTCCCACTTCTCCATTTCCCAGGTGGCCATAAACAATGCAGTCTGCCTGCACCTACTTTATCTGCAGAATGGTAGGGAGTACTGAATTCATAGAACATACCCAGAGCAATGTCTGGCATAGTCTTCAAGCCATCAACAGTGCTTTTTACAACATTCTCCAATACTGGAATGTGACAGAGCTACTCCATCCTGAGCAAAGTGAGGAAATCAGACCTGTTGGGGAGCCTAAGAAGAGAGAAAAAGGAGTGAAAAGGCAATGGCCAGCATTAAGGTAACTGTTCAGCAGGTATCCAGTGATCAAGACCAAGGCCAATCATGAATTAGGGAGAGGTACTCTGGAGGGTTTGTGATGGGAGATGGCATTCTGTAAATATGTTTCTCTTATTGGTTAATGAATAAAGCACTGTTGGCAAATAGGAGAACAAGATAGGTGGGACTAGGAGGCAAGGAGGATTCTGGGAGATATAGTAGAGGAGATTCAAGATGTAGAGACTGGAAAAAAGAGGACCCTATGGTAAGATAAGACCACATGGAAACATTTAGATTGATAGAAATGGGTTAATATTTAAGATAGAGCTAGCCAATAAGATACACTAGTAACAGGTCAACAACTTTATATCTAATACAGTGCCTCTGTGTGTTATTTGGGGCTGTTGAGGCTGTGAGACCAGGCTGGTAGGAAAAACTGCTTGTAACAGGTTTGGATCCAGAATGCTCCAAATTCTTTTGGATTGAGGACTTGATCCCCAACTTGGTGTTACTGAGGGAGCAAGGACCAGAGGGAAGAAGTAGGTCACTTGGGGTGTTTTTTGGAAGCCCAGCCCTTCTGTTTCTTTTTTTGCTCCTGGTTTCTCACTCCCTGCCATGATGTACAGCTTGTTCTCAGTCCCAAAGTCAATTGGTCAGGTGACCATGGACTAAACTTTCTGAACCCTTGAGGCAAAATATAAACCTTTTCTCCTGAGGTTGATCATCTTAGGTGCCTTCTCACAGTGATGGAAAGTTAACTGCACACACCCCTGCCTTCAAAGACTACAGGTTCCAGCCCCACTTGATACCCTGGCCTGAGTACCTTCATAAACTGTTTAATTTGTGTGTATGGAAGATACAAACAACAGGAAGCTGTTACATCTATGTTCATCAGTATTCCCCCACCTCTGCCATGCCACCTTTGTTTTGGCGCAAGACAGCTGGAGATTTGAAAGGGAGCACTTCATTCCTCCTTCATTCTCTCCTTCTTGGCTCCAGCTGCATCCTTCATGGTCACCTGGGTTCTCTACCCTATTTGTCCATGGCCAATCTCTTGCAAGCAAGGTCCTAGCCACTCACACAACTGGCTAGGAGACCACTTCACTAGAGACTGCATCAGGAACCTCCTTTTGGGCTGAGAAACAGCCTCCACTGAGATAAGCCACTGCTGTAATTGTCAACAGCCCTCAGAAGGCAGCAGATGATCACTGGCCATAAAGGGCACAAGTCCTTGTTGGGGAGCTGTCTTGGCTGCAGAAACCTTGTGTGTTATTTATAGTGCCTGGACACAGAGGTGCCAGAAGAAAATGCCAAGCTGGAAGGCTGCCTGCCCACTGAGGGCTGGCCTCCAAGGGCTCTGCCTGTGACTTTCAACTCCAGCTCTTTGTTGTTGTTCTCTCTCTAAGACAAGAATTCTAGGCTTGGCTCTAGGGAGTGAGAGTCACCGGAGAGGGTGACAATCACTGGGTTGTTGCACTAAGACCTCTACTCAAAGGCAGTTCATTGTACCAGGGTTCCTCAGCTTCCATGTCACTTCTGTCTAGTGGGTGAACAATGTGGACCTTGGAAGTGGGAGGAATTCCCATAAAGTCTTTTCCAGAGAACTCTCTTCTTTCCATCTTTGCTGCCACTTTCTTGAAAATGCAGAGTAAAGTGTGGATCAGGGTCTCTGCCCCATGCTTTTTGCCCTAGTTATGCAAACGTAGGAAAGTGAATCACCCTTTCTGAGTCCTATTTCCCCCTCTGTGAAATGGCAGTGAGAGGCTGTCCCTCCAGAATGGCTGGAAACTAAAGGCGAGGAAGCAGAGAAGGCACAAAGAGCTGAGGTGGCTTACAGAAAGAACTTGGTATCTGTTAGAAGTTGATGGTCTTATTCCCATTGCTGGACCATTTGTTAGCACTTACCTGAGCCTCAGCTAACCCTCACAATGACTCAATGAAACAGGCTACCTCAGAGAGGCAACCAAGATTCCTAAGGGGCCCACAGCTAGGGAAGGACTGCTAGTGACAGGGACTATGAATCTTGATCTCGGACTCTCCTCTCCTCTGTTTGAGATCACATCTCAGATGTACTGGGGTTCCCTCATGCTATATCCCCAGCAGTTTCAGTGGAGGAAACGGGGCTATCAGAACCATGGTGTGTCTAAGTATGTACCCACATGAAAGATCTACAGGTTGGTAAGGAAGAAGAGAGAAAGAACTGGCAGCCAGTACAAGACCTCACAGACTATTGCTGTCCAATCATCTCCCTGGCTTCTATAGTGCCCTGAGACCATTCAGAGTCACCTTGATGACTCTGTGGTGATATCTTGCTTGTACAAATAAAGCCTGTCTGAAGGGAACTTGTGACGAGCTAACCAAAGAGGTCTGGAGGTCTGTACAGAGAGAGGAAGTAAAAGAGTTGGGCAGAAGCAGGATATAAGCAGAGAGAAACTGGAAGTTACTCTCTTGTCTGCAGAGATACCAAGGAGGTCAAGTGTGGCAGTGGAGTGCTCCTTCTCTCTGATCTCTCAGCATTTTCCTCTATATCTGACTCCAGGTTTTTATTACTTAGACCAATTAAGAACTCCATTTACAAGACAGACAAAAGAGCGAGTTTGTATTTCTCACATCTTATATCCTGTTTCCACCCCGATAGCTCTCTTTCTGTGTCTCTGTACAGACATCCAGACCTATATGGTTAGCTAGTGGCAAGCTCCATTCCCTGACCTTCAGACAGGCTTTATTTGAACAAGCAAGATATCACCACATAACCCTGTACATTGTCTATCCTGCCATTTTCCAGGGGTCCTGTGGTGCCCAGGGATTGCCCCTTTATGTGTAGTTCAGATACCCATACCCACACCCACTGGTTATGGCCTGTATGATCTGGATCTGGAACTGTGTCTCAGGCCTCCCTGCTTTGCTTCTCTCTTGAGTGGTTTATCTTCTAGATCACTCTCAGGAACACCCTTTCCTCTCAAGTGGGACCCACACCTGCATCTCAGAGAAGCACTGCTACCACTTGCTAGCTACCCTCGCTGTCCCCAAGAGTGGCCTTTTCTCATGTGAATTTCACAGAGACTTCCTTCCTGACACTTCTTTATGAGTTTCTTTGGACAGGAAGAGTGACAACTTGAATATCTAGCTGTCACCCAGCGCCATCAAAAGTCTCTTCCTGACCTCTAATACATCTCATTGGGGAACCTGACAGTTCCCAAAAGAGAGCCCCTAGGAAAGAATTCATCAGATTCTTAGTTGCTGGGGAACAAATATCCACCAAGGAGACTAGTGTGAGGGAAACAGAGAGAGAGGTTTGGCAAGTATTTGTCATGAGATTTGCCAGAGTCTCTAATGCTAATTTCTGACCTGAAAGTTTCCTAGTTAATCCCTGGCAGGGCCACTTTGAGCATAGGTGATGTGATTGTGATACAACTAGCATGCATGTCAGGTACCATTCTGTGTGCTGTATCTATTTTAACTTGTGCAGTTGGCATGAACCTAGCAAGCAGGAATAGTGCTCATTCATTTTGTTGATGAAGAAACTGTGGCCGGAGAAGCTAAACAGCTTTCTGGATTCACCCACCTAGGCAGAAAAGGAGCTGGGGTTCCCATGGTGCAGAAACTGACGCACAGAGCCACACTCTGAGCACTTCCTCTGTCCCTGGTCTTGAGATAATCTCCCTATGAACATTGCTTCATTTGACTCCCACAGCAAACCTTCACTAGGTAAACAACAAAGAGAACTGCTCTGGCCAAGAGGTGGCCAAGATGGGCTCTGAACTGAGGGCTTTGTGGGACTTGTAAATCTCTAGCCCTGCTGTTACAAACAGCAAAGAATCCTTAGGTCAAGGAGCATCTCACAATGTGTAAAATATATATACACACAAGGAATACTTATTTGGCTTGCTGGAAACATTCAATGCTGCCAATTTATGTCGTCCTTAAACCAGGAAACTGCCTAGATTAGTCCCAGGTCCTGGAATGTCTTCTCCCTCCCCTAGCTCTACAACCAGGAAGAACTAAAAGAATATCCTATTTCTCCAGTGTCCAAAAAGTAGTCCCTCATGGGGTCATTCCCCTATCTGCACTTCTATGGATATATATGTGTGTGTATATATATATATATATACATATGTATATATATATACACTCACACATAATATGTATATGTATATATATAGTACAGACTAATTAATTAATTCACTTAACAAATGCTTATTGAACAGATATTATTGGATGAGGTGATAGGATAAGGAAACAAACAAGCTACACCCCAAGTTAGGCTCTTCTAGGACTTATATCACCATGGAGAAGAGACACAATGCAGAAAGGGAACTTCCTTTAGTGTTTTTTAGTGTTTTTGGAGGTGAAGAGAGATGGCGAGAGTTGGAGTAGAAATGGAAGTTATTTTTAAATAAGGTGATGCAGAAGGCCAGCCTGAGATTGAGCTTTGAAGGAGGCTGCAAGGAGGCAAGGGAGACAGGCTGCAAGCTGAAAGTTCCAGGCAGGTGGAGTGTAGGGACATTAAGGCTCCAGTGGGAGCCTTGGTTGCCTTTACCATGGCCCTGCTTCAGGGCAGGGGTAGAAGGGCCTTCCTGGTAGAGGTGCTGTAGGAGATGCTGGATGGATGTTTATTCATTTGTTTGAGAAAGTTCATACTTGGCCAATGTGCTAATGGCAAACTTTTCAGTAGCATTCTCTAAAAAAGAGGAACTTAATTATGAACTAAAATATGTGTGACTATGAGATACAGCTGGCATCTGAAAACCTTGGGAGTAACAAAGGTCCTTAACAGACACTGAGGAAGCTGTGTTAGCTTTGACTTTGTGTAATCCCCTATCATCTAAGTCACTCAAACATCTCAGATCCCCTCTAGTTCTGGCTTCCCGCTGTTTCTAGGAGCTTCTTTTTCTGTGGACTAGGGGGTTAAATTACTTGCTTGGTCTCTGCATTGTGCTATAAGGCCAGGCAATTGATGTGCCTGTGTACATGTGTGTACTCATACTTGTATATGCTCTCATGTGAAGGCTAGAGGTCAAGGCTGTGTGTCTTTGATGGCTTTCTATCTTATTTTTGAGACAAGATTTCTCCCTGAATCTGGTGCTCACCAATTTGGCTAGATAGGTCGGTGAGCAAGCCCCTGTATCTCCCTGTCTCCACCTCTAAAGCTCTGGCATTATAGGTGCATAGTGCTATATCTGGCTTTCACATGGTTGCTGGAGTTCTGAATTCAAGTACTTAGGTTTGCATAGTAAGCTCTTCATCAACTGAGTCATCTTACCAGTCCCTGGACCTCACTTTGAAAAAGAAAAACAAGGAGGGACTCATACTCAATGAAGACTACTTTACTCTGATGCTACCCCCACATTAGTAACCAAATCTACCATTTCCTTGTGCCATGGGCATTTTTTCCCATTCTCACTGTAACAGCAGCGTTACATCATGGACATTGCCATCTTCTGGAGGACACAGAATGACTGTAAGAGTTGAATGGATAACAGCCTGTGCTGATGCTATTTGAGCACTATACAACTGTAAGGCTGAGACCAAAGCTAAGCTCACAGAACAAAACTCAGTCAAACATAACCAAATGTTCTCAGTTGATAGGTGTGTCTGTCTTTGAATAATGGTTGCTGTAAACCAGAGAGGGAATGGACTGCAAGTGCATAGCATAGCCATTTTTGGGGACTTGGAGCTGCAGACAAATGCTTCAAGCCTGATCAGGACAATGAGCTCCTGGCAAGTCCTTGCTACAGGCCTGAGCCTGGGTGGGATGAAAGGCTTATGTCCAGCACCCCAATGGGGTACCCAAGTTTTTCAAAGGACCAGGGTATCAGCCTAACCTGCAGGATATTAAAAAATGTGAAAATGACCAACAAGGACCCCACACAACAAAACAAAAGGAATATGAAGGGAGAGAAAGGAGAGGAAAATTCATCTTATAGGTTTTAGTACCAATATATATATATATATATATACACACACACATATATATATATATATATATATATATATATATATATATATATACACTGTATTAAAGGCCCTAAACAAAACCATCTTTATTAATATTTCCACAATAGTGATAAGATAGATGGAATGGAATTAGATATGAAAAAATGTAATATTCTGTGAAGGAAACTCTGGGGAGACAGGGAGTTATGAAGGTCATTTCTCATTAAGGGCAAACTTTTCTGTGGTTTTGCCTCTGACTTTATCCTATGAATCCTCTGCCAGAGCCTGCAATATGCCCTCCTTGTTTTGTGTGCTGGGGACAGACTGTGTCACCCAATGGCCCCTCAGCTAGGCAGAGTCAGGCTATTCTTAGCTCCTCCAAACAACTAATGGCATTATTGTCCATTTCCCTGTGGCAAGCTGCTCTGCAGCTAACCCAGCTTATTAACTCTGCAAGTCTTAGACACCCAGTGCTAGGGAAACAGGGTCCCCTTGAATTGGAACCCAGGAAAAAGCAAAGATTGCTGAGATCCAGAGGCGGCAGCTATCTCAATGGCAGTGCAGACTTTGAGTAGACCAGAATTCTAGAGGTACAATTCTTGGCTGAAAGATGTGCACAAGAATGCCCACCCCGTGGGTGGCGTTGCTACCTATGAAGGGCTTGTGATGGAATTTGAATTCAAGTACCTTGGAAAATGGCTTTGTTTGGCCATACAGACTTCTAGAGGTATTTGAATTATAATTTGAGGTATTGGAGAAGTCCTAACTCAATTGGTCTGATTATTTATAAATAGGACAAATTTGGTTATGGAGACACATAGAGAGCCCTTTGTAGAAATGAAGACAGAGGTCAGGGTGGGGTGCAGAACCTCCATGATGTCAAAGATGGATGCCAAATTTCTAGAAGCTAGGGGAGTGGCCTGAACAGACTATCTTTTACAACCCTTGGATGAAACCAAACCCAATGAAACCTTGATTTTGTGTGGTCTCCAGAGATAAGAGAAAATCTATTTCTTTGTTTAAGCCACCAAGTTGGTGATGTATTGTGATGGCAGCCCTAGGCATCAAATATAGGGAACACTAATAAAATGGAAGGCAATATAGAACCAAGGCTGTTACCAGGCATAAAATTCAAGGTCCAAGTTCAGAAACATCCCTAGAACAAATCAATAAAATAATATGGAAGAAATCCTTCACATGGTATTTCTGTGCCCCATTTGTGGGCTTGGTTTCCACAGAGACCAGAAGAGGGCATTGTATTCCCCCAGGACTGGAGTTATAGTCAGTTGTGAGCTGCTATGTGGGTACTGGAAATCGAAGCCCATTCCTCTGGAAGAGCCGCCATTGCTCTTAACCACTGAGACCTTTTTCCAGCTCCAGTAGGTACTATTAAGACATATTAAATGCAGGAATGAATCTGGTCATGAAAAAGGCATGCACCCAGAACTTGGCATGGGCAGATGGTCAACAAGTATCTGCTAATTGTACGGTCATCAGCATTTGCATTTATACAGCTTTCTCCCATGAACCAGGCATAATCTAGGTGATTGACATACTGTGATTGACATGTGTGAAGTCCTTACAGCAATCTTTATCAGCTTAAATGATCCCAGTTTTGCATTTCTCCCATTCTTCTTGGTTTTTAAGACAGTCTTATACATCTCAGGATGGCCTCTGAGGATGTCCTAGAAATTTTGATCTTCTGTCTCTATTTCCTGTGCTGGATTACAGATATGTGACCGGTTCACAGAGTTTTGGTTTGGGGGTTGAATCCAGGGTTTCATGAATGCGAGGCAAGCGCTCTACCAACCAAACTACATCTCTACCTAGTGACCTCACTTTAAAAATGAGGAAACAGAGGTACAGAGAGACTAAATAACTTTCTCAGATTCACCATTGAGTGGTAGAATTGGCTATTTGGTCTGCATGTATACTGATTGCTGTTTCAGGGTATTTGATCCCACTGTGAAACTGAGACAATGGAGGGCCCAGGAAGACAGAAAGACACACAGGAAGGAGTAGGGAGGGACTGAGAGATTTGAGGTTCTCTTTGGTTTGGGGCAGGTGGAGAGATGCTCTCTTGTTAGGTCTTTGGCCCAAAAGGAAGGCCAGCTGGTTGCCCCTCAGTTTCTCTGATATAGCAGGTCTTCACAACAACATCTGATTCCCGAGTCTTTATTGGTAAATAGAAAAACTTAGATAAAAGCAATCAATTTCAATGATGTATATAAAGAACCCAGCGCATAGTAGGGGTTCAATCCATGCAGGGAGTAGTTTGGAGTCTCTGGGGAAAGGTAGGGAGCACAGAGCCTGCCCCTGGTGGCCTTGTCTCTCTTTCTCATCCTCTGCTCTCCAACAGACCTTTGGAGTTTTGTACTCCAGGTTGTGAGGGCTTAGGCCTGATTGGAACCAGAGGGCCTTTCTAGTGCAAAGCCATCCTACACAAGTTTCTGTTGCTACTCCTTTACTGCTTGTCTCAGAGGAAGCTAATCTGGTGCTGAAGAGGGGCAAAGGGAGTGGTATAGCCTTGTATCATCTGTCAAAAGGCTGGCTGTACATTGTCCCCACCTAAGCTCCATAATTCATCCCAAACCAAGTGTGAGATGCTGACTCGGCACTTCCTCCACAGGCCATAGGCTGGTTGCGTGTGTACCTTCCTAGACTCAGCTGGACTATGCCAAGTCCCAACCCTGGCAGTGATTTACAGTGTCACGGGCTGGTGTCCTCCACTCTGACCATGGCTCTTGCTCACAGATTTAATTATTTAAACAGATTTTACATTTTATGAGCATGCCCTCAGGCCTGGCAGAGGAAAGAGAGCCTTAGGAGGAAAAAAAAAAAAAAAAAAAAAAAAAAAAAGACTGCTTGGAAGAGTAAATTGAACCATGCAAGGACAGAGTTTGGGAAGCATTCCAAATTCCTGAATGTGAGCATGGTATTCAAGGCCCTTTGGAATTTACTCCAGGTTGCCCGCTGTCCCTCCTGGGCAAAGAACATGCCTCAACCTCACTGTAGAACAAAGAAATACCTGGTCATCCTTGTAAGTTTAGTTTGCTTCTGCTAGCCAGCCTGCCAGTAATGCCCTATTCTGCAGAGACCTCTCAGGTACACCCATATATTAATTTATCTTCTTGTATTCACGTACTAACAGGAGTAAGGTAGGATTGCTGATGCAGTGGTAACCAACCTCATCAACTCCTTCCTGCACACCGTTCCCACTCCTTAACAAGAGACTTCATTACATACTCCTTGGAGATGTTCCTCATTAGGATCAAGCTACATGCTACCTTCCCTGCCTGCTCCTTCCAGTGCAACCAATTGCTCACAGGAAACTCTAGTCATCTATCAGAGCTCAGCTTCTGTGGACCGTAACTTATAGTGAACCTGAAACTTCCTTAAGGATGGGATTGTGGAATTCAGTGTCTAGTCTAGCAGGATGATGCCTGCTTTTTCCCAGAAGAGACTCTTGGGTGTTTTCTCTACTTGACACTTTCTGATTTGTTTTGTTGCCTGTTTACTCATTCATACACTCACTCACTCATCACTCACTCACTCACTCATTCACTCATTCATGCACTCACTCACTCATATACTCTCATTCATGCACTCACTCATGCACTCACTCTTCACTCACTCATTCACTCCCTTATTCACTTACTCATTCATGTACTCACTCACACATTCATTCATTTACTCACTCATTCACTCACCTACTCACTCATTCAACACACCTTTATTGAGCATCACTACATATGGGACCCTACGCTGGGCTAGATCCATAGACAGCAAAGCTTTCAAGCCTTGGTTGTTCATTTTATAGCTGTGGATTCATTTGGTAAATGACTCTTCTGAGGTTCTAGCCTCTCAAACAGCCCTGGGGTAGCATGCACACCCAGACTGGGCTAGACAGGAGCCACCTAACCTTCAAGCCTTTGGTGACTGTTTTTCTCTTGCTCTGTTCAGAGGTCTGGGCTGGAGGAAATGAAGCTCACCAATCTCCATCTTCCCTGCTCTCCACATCCCTGTATACTGGGAATAACAAAGTCCAAGGCTATTAAAATAATGATGCAAATAATCCACATTTTTCATCTTAAAAGTGCTCTGCTGCATCAGATTAATCTTCCCAGCACCCTTGTGTGTAGGTAAGTGTAAATTTGTGCTTATAGATGAAGGAAACCAAAATGTGAGGTGATTACTCTTGTCCTGAGGCTACAGTGAAAGCAAGCTTTTGAGCAGGACTGGATTCATCAGTCTTCTGTTATTTTGAACAATTTTTCAGACTCTAAGGGCTATGTCCCTTGAGCAACTCTCAGGAATGAAGCCAGTTTGTCTTAATGATGTGTATGGAGGTGTAGGAGCTATGCAGATTAGATGCCACACCCATGGCTGACCTCTAACAAGTGACTTGAGCTCTGCTTGCTCTCATTTTTCTCACTTACAAAATGGAGATAATGACTAGGTTGCAAAGTTAGGAGTAAAATACTAAATGAGTTTAGTTTTGTACAGTTATTTGCACAGTATGCAATATACTTTTCTTAAAAATATAGAGACAAAGCAAGAAATGGGTGAAGTCTGTTTAGTTGCTAATTATCATTGTCCTCCTCCTCCTCATCATCACTACCTTCATCATTCTTATCACCACCATCACCATCATCATAACCATCATAACCATTATCATCATCACCATTATCATCACTGTCACCAAATATCATCACCATCATCATCATCACCATTATTCAGTTTTCTTATTGGTCTTCATTAGAACAGCACTTTCCCTGTCAAAGATATGTTAGACATCATCATCACTGTCATCATTATCATTGGTGTGCATCATCTTTTGGGAGTTGGCATGTTCCAGACTTAAGGGTATTGCGATTTTGCTGTCAGGATAAACTGTATCCCAAAATGTAGGGTAAAAAGAAACTTCCCCTTAAGTTGCTTCTGTCAGGGTATTTTATCACAGCAATAGAAAAACTAATACAGTCTCCAGATTAAGGACATAGTTAAATAAGAGGAGACTTATGTCTGACAATAGCTGAAAAAGCAACAAATTAAAGCCAGGTTCATAGTATAGTTTGTAAGATGTGCCATGTGGATGTTCAGAGCACTGCTAAGTTTTCTGGGTAAATTTAGGTCATAGGGTATCACTCAGTGTCTAATACTGGAACATGTTCTGTTAGTGGCAGGTGGCTATGAAGTGATAGAAGTTAGGTTTTTTTGTTTTGTTTTGTTTTTGTTTTCCAATGTTGTAACAAGGCTGCAGCATTTGAATTGGGCAAGCTGCATGGAAATGCTGGTAGGTATTTGGGCACAATGATGCAAAAACCCAACTCTGACCTCAAAAGGGATAAGGAATAATTTATTCTGGGGCCAAATATGAGTGATCATGGCCATGTAAACACAGATTTAGTTTACCTCAAACTCTATGAAGCAGATATTTCATGAACTTATTTTTTTTTATAGTAACAGAACAAATGAGCTACAAATCAAGACCCCTTTTCAAATACATCAATAGGTACATCAGGTTAGGCGGCTTATAAAAAGATGGAGAGAACTCTACTGTGGGCATAAGATGATATGTGACAGCATTCTTAGCCCTTCAGTTAGTGGAACTAGGGTTTCATTAAGTTAATGCATTCCAAAAGGTTTGTATCTGTTAATCACATGCTGCACAGTAACACTGAGGTAGACAAGGAATAACTGTGGGGCTAAAGATAGCACAGGATATACTGTAATTAGGCTCTGGTCAGGCACCATTCCAATGTTTCCACATCAATCAGCCAATCAGCCTTTATAGTCACAGTTTCTTTCTAGGAATTCTTGTTCACAAGCAGTTTGCCTATACTACCTGGAAAATTGCTCAACAGATTATCCTATTAAAATCCTCACAAAATCTCTGTATGATCACTCAGTTTCTCATCTCAGAGACAAACAATCAGAACAACAACAACAACAAAACCAAAAAAAAAAAAAAAAAAAAAAAAAACCCAAAAACAGAGATTGGTCAGTTTATAGGTTTATGTGACTTGTGCCAAGTGACTTGGCCCCTGTTATAATCAGCTGGGCATTGGCTCTTGATGGGGAGGGAGGGATGGCTGGTGGCCTGTTGTCCTGGAAGCCTCCTGCCTTATTTCCATCAGTAGGAGGATGAATAGCTGTGAAGTTGGGAAGTCACTCTGGTTAATACACATTGAACATTCTTCCCTGCTGTTAGGAAAGGGTGTGCATAACCTCCATTTGCACCTCTACTTCCTCATTGCCCACATGCTCCTGCCTCTAGAGTTGTGTCTGTCTGTGTCATTAGTGATGGCAGAATAATTGTGCACTTTGTTCTGAGATTCCCTCCTATGTAAAGTGTGATCAGTCTTCAGAACAGTTTGACAGGGTCAGAAGGAACTGAGGGACATGAATACTAGCTACTGTGTGAGGTCTTGCCTTAAGTTGTGCTTGTACTACCTTCCTTGTAGCTTCTTTCTAAAGGCCCTCACGGTAGGCTGCACAGCTGATGGGTGAAAGGCATCAGGGCCACAGAGACCCATAGGATAACCAGAAAGTAAAGAGAAAGATGGACCAAAAGAGACACTATGGTCCAAAACTGCTAGAGACCACAGTTATGACCATTTCATAGCATTCCTTGCAGTGGGGGGGGGGGGATTGCTCACATGACTGAATCTAGCCAATGGAATGTGAGGGATGAGATGTATGTCACTGCATGGCTTCACTTCTGGAAACCTCTTCCTTGGAATCTTAACCTCTTCAGTCTAGAGGGTTGGGGTATGCTGCCCCAAGATGGGTAGCACTGGGATCTCAGATGAAAACTGAATTTCCTTACCATCCCTGACTGATTTTCAATAAAGAAAAATGATTTTGAGGCTTCATAGATTAGTGCTACTCTCAGTCCCTAGAGTAGTGTCTTTGTGTAGTAGATAATGTTACAGATGGTCAAAGTACAGGGAATAAGTGTCTATAAAGAGCTCAGCCATAAATCAACATCTATATTACTTCACCCTCATGGACCAATGGATCATGAGAAAGCTCACAGAAATAGTGCTTTGGTGATCAAGGGTATTGGGAATGCTACTTAGCTACCATTTTCACTTTGGGCAGCACCCCCCACCCCCCCAGAGCTGAAGACTGGAACCAAGACCTGTGTTTGCTAGGGAAGTACTTTTCTACAGAACCAAATTTCCAACCTTCACCGAAGAATCTATTTCTTTTCTTTTTTAAGATTTAATTAGTTTTGTTTTATGTTTATGTGTTGCTTGCATTGTATACATGTGCACCTCATGTGGGTAGTGCCCACAGAGGTCAGAAGAGGACATCGAATCCCCTGGAACTGGAGTAAAGGAAGGTTGTGAGACACCAAGAGAGTGCTTTGGGTCCTCTGCAAGAGCAGCAATTGCTCTTAACCATCTAGAAGCATCTCATAGCATTGGAAGTGATTCTTCACCTTTCCCTGGCCTTACTGAGGTGGGTGGGGGATAGGGACTCCACTTGATTGGGTGTGATGAAGTTCTACCTGCCTGTCACCTAAGTCTCTAAGGCTTAGATGGGGCCAACAATGTGGGTTATTCATATTGCTTATATCTCTATGGATTATCAGTTATACACCAGGAAGTGAATGAAGCCACTACATATATCAACATGGCACAAACTTTTCTTGAAGATGGAAAAATAAAAACATGATGTTTTTGTACTTATTTTTAAGCTTTGACATTTTGAGGGGGCACCTAGATAAGCAACACCTGAAGATTTTTCTTTCCATATTATCTGAGCACAAGGTTCCCCTCCCTCTTAAAGAAAGCCAATTTACACAGTAGAACATTTAGGTGAACATTAGTGAAGGGCCAGTTTGATACCTGACTGTGGTCAAAGTGCATCCTGCCTCCTGGCTGTTTTGACACTACAGTATCAGCCCTGATGCCTTGCAGGGCCAAAGCTTTGTCGCTTACTCTAGCTTACTCAAGAAATCATTTTATGCTTGCAGAGGAGGTGAGGAAGCTAAAGCCTAGCAATTCTTTGATCTGCAAATAGGAAGAGGCTGCCAGGTTCCATAGGATGGGCCTTCTGCTCTCCTGCTTCCTTGGGGAACCCATCCCCCACCCTCCACCTTCCACCCCCCACCCCACCCCCAGATCAGATTCCTTCCTTTGTTTCCCTGCTTGCTGGAGTCCTGAGGTTTGCATTCCACAAGTTTATTTTCTATTTCAATTAAATGAACTGTTTATATCTCTTCTCGGTTGTCCCCTTTCTTAATATTTTTATTTTTATACTTAAGTTCACAATGAATGCCCTCATTTTGGTAACTTTTCCCAAACTCTTTCTAGAATGAGGCAGCATATAAATCAATTCAAGAAATTACATAATGCTCAAGAGGCCAGCCTTGTCAAAATCCTAAATGGGCCAGATTATATTTTCCTTTACTTTCTGCTACTCCACCGCCTCCCCCACTCTCTGTCTCTGTCTCTGTCTGTCTGTCTGTCTGTCTGTCAATCTGTGTGTGTGTGTGTGTGTGTGTGAGACAGAGGATGATCTCAATTGTCATTTCTCAGGTATCTCTGGTTACCTTGTTGTTACCTTGTTGTGTTTTGTTTTTTTGTTTTGAGGTAAGATCCTTGATTGGCTGAAACTCACCAAGAGTAGGCTGGAAGACCACCACACCTCTTTCTCTGCCTCCTCATTTCTAGGATTGCAAACCTGTATCACCAGGCTGGATTTTATTGTATGTGGTTGCTGGGGCTCCGACTCAGGTCTT
The DNA here is from genome assembly GCF_943737965.1 of Phodopus roborovskii. Classification (NCBI taxonomy): domain Eukaryota; kingdom Metazoa; phylum Chordata; class Mammalia; order Rodentia; family Cricetidae; genus Phodopus; species Phodopus roborovskii. Next base: position 8,162,865 of record NW_026126480.1, on the reverse strand, counting down.
CATGGTTTTACTTTACAATGGAGCTATGTCCCCAGAACCTTTTCCCCACTGTGTTCTCCATGGTTAATTTGTAGTTCTCAGATTTACTCAAGCCCACGGTTTCTCCCCTGACTTCTCATCACTTATGACATTGATAAATCACCCTGTAAAGGCCACAGAAGGGGAAAGAGTGGCATTTCCCACAGAGCAAGGAGAAGGTGTTCACAGCTCCTTTTGGCTGAACCACAGATAGCAAGGAGTAAGGAGTATGAGGGCCTTAGGAAGGCTCTCCATGGGAGTGACTGAGGCCAGGCCACTGAGGTATAGGAAAGGGTGCTGGTGGGGGTGGGTGGGGGGTATTAACCTGAGGGTGGGGATGCAGTTCTTAGGGAGAAGTATGAAGAGTCACAGTCAGGTGCACTGGCAGGAAATGGTCAAACTGTTAAGTGAGTAAACAAACAAAAAACAGACCTTTTAACTTTTGTGTTAGGTTAAAATGTTTATACTATTGGAGACTTGTGCCTAAAACATGGCCAGTGAAATCAGCTCAGGGAATTGTACCTCCACCATCAAACATTAAAAAAATCACTCTGGATTTAAGAAATCCATTTGCTAGTTGAAATGCTTTTTATACATATTTGTATAAAAGTTCCCACACTCCCTTCTCTGCCTACCACAAGTTGGGTTTTTTTTTTTTTTTTTTTTTTTTTTTTTGGTGAGGTGAGAACACCAAATCACTGTTTCAAACAGGTTCACCATCAGGTCCCCTCCCTTCATGGTTGAATTAGGCACCTGATACATTGCTATAGGGGAATCCTGAGAAGTTCTGTTGACCCCAGCAGACTGCAAGTACAACCCCTGCCTGTTTGGAGCTAGGAAATAATGGTATGGAATACAAATCCACCTAAATCATTGACACATGTGGACTGATGCTGTTATACACGGGGGACACTTCAGTGTCAAAGACTTGTGGCTTATCCTGTTGTGTTTATTTTAATAATTAATTTTAAGGTTTTCATAGAAGTATGTCTTGAATGTTGAATGATTTCTCTCCATGCTCCTCCACCCTCTTCTTCCTTTTCTCCCTACTCTCTCAAGAATTCTCTTTGTACCATTAGATGGTTTTATTTTGACTTCCATATCACACAAACACACACACACACACACACACACACACAGAGAGAGAGAGAGAGAGAGAGAGAGAGAGAGAGAGAGAGAGAGAGAGAGAGAGAGACACTTTTAACTCTATCTGGAAATTTAGGAACATGAGAGAAAACATGTGACATTTGTCTTTCTGAGGCTGGCTTAATACACTTCATATGGTTATCGCCTATTTTATCCATTTCCTTGGGAACGATGTAATTGTTCTGCTTTATGGTTGAACAAAAGTCCATTGGGCATATATACTATGTTTTCTCACCCATTCTTCCATTGTCTCAAATGTAAGCTGGATTATAACTCAGCTGTTGATACTGCAATTAGCACTATGTGCAAGTGTCTCTGAGATGTATTGTTGGCTTAGAGTCTTTGGGTAAACACTTGACCCTTTAAGTTTAGGGAAGGAAACACTAGAGTCCGGAGAGGCAGCATTATGACCCTTAAAATCACATTGCCAGTGAGGGGAACAGCTAATCCTGGAATCCAGACCTTCAGAACTGGAAGTTGCAGAAGCCTGTAGGCCTTGGTTTGGGAGGAGGTGGATTTATTGGACTTCTATTATCTGCTAAGCATGATGTTTATTCTTAGCATCTTAGTATTGCCACTATTGTTAATATGCAGTTTCCACATGCTTCAGTGACTTCTTCCTGAGTACATGCTACATGCTAGGCACTGTGCTAAGAATGAACATTTGCTATCCATTACATAGCCCAAGAGGCAAATGTTATTATTGCTGCCATTTGGTACATGGGCAATCAGCCTCCCATAGCTAGTTATGTTGCCCAGCGACACACAGCTGGGAAGTGGGAATTGGGCTACGAACAAACCCCAAGTGATGGGACTCTAAAGCCATGTTCTTCCCTGAATCTTGATCTTCCTCCTTAGGAAGGCTTGTCTCTCAACTTACCTGACCTTTGCTCTACAGTGAGTGATCTTGGCAGGAGTGTGGGTACAAGATGTCCCTTTCTGATAACTGTTGTCTTCCATCCACCACTGTGTGTGTCATGTATGTGCTGCTTAAAGACATTTGGTCAATCATAGTTCACCTACATTATGGCCAGCTTAGTTTGCACAAGTGCATTCTTTGATATTTGTGCAGCAAGACTGCTTTAAAAACCCATTATCAACGTGTGCAACACACAAGTCCCTACACTTGAAAGATAAAAGAAGAAATTCAAGTTCAAGGTTAGGTTGGATTATGTATTGAGACCTTTCACTGACAATGACAGAACTAACAGAAAAACTGAAACAGTGTATTTATTAAAATATAGCCCTGTTAGTAAGAGATGCTAAGGAAAGAATACAGAGTCATAAGATGGAAGGAACATATAAATGTCAGCGTAATTGCTGTCCTGATTCTACCACATGCAATGTCACAGTTTGTCCAAGTTCCCTGGGCCTCACTATCTTTATCTGGTAAATAAGGATGACTCATTCTGAGGGTCAAATTCAAACACAGTATGAGCTCTGGAGGTAAAACATCCTGCAGTATGCTTTGCCAGCTCTGACTGGTCTCAACTCTTGAACAAAATTCAGAGAGAGCCTGCAAAGCCTCTGAGGCCCCTGAAGTCAGGGGCCTCTATTGATTTTCTTTCTGCTGTGTGTGATGTTGGCTTAGAAGTCTGGGAACACAAGGCTGGAACAGCATTTGCCTCAGGCCATTCTGGGTCATGGGACATGTTCAGTTCACTCCCTGGTACATGATTTTGACCCTCTTTTCAGGTTAATGCTCAATATTTTCTCTCATTTGTTGTGAATGATAAAGGAGGGGGGAGAATTATATCTAAAAACCATTTTGGAGAGATGGAGACCCTAGAGTTGGAATTAAACATCTTCCAGTAGTCACTGATGTGAAGCAAAGAAGAAGTCTGTGGTTTGGTGGCAGAAGTTTCCCATAAGAATGTCAGGATGTACGTGTGTATGTATGTGCATGCATGTGTGTGTGTGTGTGTGTGTGTTTGTATACATGTGCACATGCGTGTACTTTCTTGATCTGGGTTTGAACTATCATATGTTTACATGAAGGGTCTCTAGTGCTATCAGGAAGCAGGAGGCTATAAGGTTTTATTTGTATCCACTGGAAATCTACACAGACATGTTTGCTCTTTGCCATGAGGAATGCCAAGGGCTAGCAGAGTGGTGCTCTTATCCAGTGTGGATAGAACTCATGAAACTTCCAGAGAACCCCAAAGTCCTGAGCATGGTTTTGGAGAGCTGCTGGGATGAGTGTGGGAAGACATGGTTATCTAACTAATTTTAGAAGACATTTTCTGCACTCTTCAGGCCAAGCATGGTTGAAAGAATAAACAGATCAAAGCATAGAAACCAGACTGGTTTTAAACTCCCCTCTCCTGTGAGTGATCCAGAGTTTAGCTTGTCTGATGCACCATTTCATTGCCTATGGAATTCCCTCACTGTGCATGCAGGAACACACTCCTCTCCAATAGAGGGCAAATGTTACATGGCTGGGCAGGCTCTTGGCTTACATGAATGCATCTTTCTCATCCCTCTCCACTGGTAGAGCCATGGATACAAGGTGTCCTGACATTGATGACACTGGAATCTAGTGCCACTGTGCTGCACTCCTCTGAGTAAAAATGGCTTTTTGTTTAAAAAGTAAATTACAACGGGTGCATTTTCCATCTGCCACAATAAAGAATAATTTCTCTTCCTTGTGCACAAGAGCTCCAATTATGATTTAATTCAATTCCGATTAACTGTGCTTTGATGGCATTTCCATTACATAAAAAATAAATGTATTAGCCAAGCATAATGTGTTTTGACTATAGTTCTGATGCTAATAAGGAGGCTGCTTGGCGGCTATGATCCCACACTTCATTCGGCAGTTGTAGAGAATGAGAAGAAAAAAAGGGGATGAGGTAGATTGCTAAGGAATCCTAAATACTATAGTTGTCACTATATTCAGGGGCACCAGCAGGGCCTCACAGGTTTGTTCTCAACAGCATCTGTTTGAGCTACTTCTGCATGTGGTGGGTGTTCAGTCTACTGGAGGTTTCTAGGTAGAGAAAGGATGATGGGAACACATGATCATGGATGGAACTGACAACAATGTTTCTTCCTTCTCATGCACTCTGAGTCATCATCAGCCTTTGTCTGAACTCTCTTTCCTGGTCTCCAGCTGGGCAATCCCACTGAGATGCCCCTCACTAATCTGAAATATCATTAATCCCTTCCTGGGCAAGTCCTTTCCTGAACTTTCTGTATGCTTGCTATTTCTCCAATGGGCCCTGACTCGGGATTCACGGGAAAGGAGACTATGCTGGCTGGAGCCTATTTGCCATCACACTCATCTCTGATCACTTTCTCTTCACTTCTTTGTAGTAGGAGCTGTTGTCTTCTGGGATGAGCTAATTGCAAGGTAGCACTAGATGAAGGCAGGATACTGTATTTGGACCTGTGGCCGCTTTCACAGGGAACCCAGCCACAGGACTGTGCATCATGCTATGATCTGTTTGTTTGCTCGTTTTTGTTGGTTTTGGATCTCATTGTGACTTTATAGATACATTTTTAATATGTTTAGAAAGGTATACAGGTACTGTGGTCACATGCATCTCCCTCCACCCCCTGTCATTCTTCCCTCATGTCTACTGGTCCCCTTCTTCTCCTCCAGTTCCCTCAGTCTGATTCTTTTGTTTTAAATCTTAGTGGTGGGGCTCTCAGCTTCTTGCTATTAAGTCTTCCAGCCACCGCTTCTTAGGTTTATCTGTCCTGTAAGGCATTCTCTCCTTTTAATTAAAAATGTATGTTATTTTTATGCATATGGATGTTTTGCCTATATGTATGCCAGCATGCCACATGTATATCCAGTGTTCATGGAGGCCAAAAAAAAAAAAAAAAAAAAAAAAAAAAAAAAAAGGCATTAGATTCCTTCAAACTGAAGTTACAGGTTGTTAGGTGCCAACATGTAGGAACTGAACCCAGGTCCTTGGAAAGAGTGATAAGTGCTCTTAAACACCGAGCCATCACTCCAGTTCTAGTAAGGGATCCTTTAAGCACATTTTCTTTGTTTCAAATTCTCCAAGCAGTTTCTCTTTGGTGAAATCAAACTGTCAAGAGGTGAAGTAACTGCCCAGAGTAATGGCCGTCAACACTATGGGGACTTCAGAACTTCCAACTGTGTACGCCGATTTTTTCTGCTTGGTTAGATTTGTAAAGCAAGCATAAGTAGATCATACTGTACATATGGTTTGATCTACTGTTTAATATGTTGTGCAAACTTTATTTTCTCATTTGAATTCAAACATATTTTCATAACTAATGCTCAACTATAAAGGTCTCTTCTACTTTATCTATGCAATCCTCTGTTATTGAAAACTTGGATCTTCTTTGCTTTTTTCACTCATTTAAATAATTACATGGAACAGCTTCAGTTATGTCAGCTGCACAATTGGTCCACCCTAATTCTTGACTAAATAAGTAATAGCTAACTGAAAATCTGCTCCTCTCCTCCCCTAAATCTAACAATCAAAAAGAGTTTCCATTTCATGTGATAAATTTCAAGGAAATATTCTGCCTCTGCTGGTGGTGTTTTAAGCTAATCACACCAGGTTAGAAACCACATATAGGAGTGGTGAGCCTATATGTGAAGGTGTGAGCAAACTGCCCAGGGCAGAGCTCTTAGCTTGCACTTATTACCCCCAAGGCACTTCCAATAGCTCAGATTGTCTCCTGGCTCACCATATTTCTCAGTTGTTATATCTATGCTGTTTACACTCTGGAAAGTAATGCCTTCATCTATTGAGAAAATTTTAGTCTTGCCATGTTATAGTCATTATTTTAGAGTAGGGACAAAAGTAAATATCAGATGCTACAAGAAGGAGCCAGGAAATAGAAAGCAAAGAACCAGTAAAGAAGCCAGATAATGGCTGAATGTATGCGGTCCTCACTCCATTCTATCCTCATGAAAGGAAGGAACATGGGAATGAAAGGAAGAAAAAGAGGAAGGAAGAAGAAAACTGATTACAAAAGATGAATGAAAACCCAACTATGAAGAAATACATTGCTGTGGAATGCTGTGGAACCATCTTTTTGTACCCATTAAATACGTATTGCTCTCATTGGTTAATAAAGAGCTGACTGGCAAATAGCTGGGCAGGTAGAAGTTAGGCGGGACTTGTGAACAAAAAAGAGTGCAAGGAGGAGAGAAGGTACTGAGAGGAGCAAGATGAACATGTTATGCTGAATAAAGGTGCTATCATATGGCAGAGTATAGATAAGAAATATGGGCTAATTTAAGTTGTAAGAGCTAGTTAGTAACAAGCCTAAGCTATTAGTTGCACATTGAAAATTAATAATATGTCTCTGAGGTTATTTGGGAGCTGGCTGAAGGTCTGGACAAAAAACTCTGCCTGCAATACATACATCTCAAAGAAATGGGAAACTTCTGCTTTGTATTGTACTAGAAGAACATTAACATCCTAAATTCTATGAAAACAGGTTCAACAAGAAACGAGACAACCAACTCAGCACAGCATTAGCAGAATTCACAGTGCTTAGAAAATTGGCAAAAAACTACAGTATTATGGAAATAACAAATTACAAACAAAAAATAACTAAATTAGGCTGCTGAAAATTGCACTGCTGTCATAGTGAAAAGGCTTGCTGTAATAACAGCGGAAGCTGCTGTGAAGAACAGAGATTAAGGTCCTCAGTGAAGGAAGGGACCATTTACAAAAGAGGAACAACATGTGGGACAGAAGATACATCTTCCTTCTGTCCCCTAGAGTGAAATGGCAGATCACACTCCAGGGAAACAGAGGAGGTGGTAAGAATGATAGCCTATTCCCACTAAGTTCCAATAATGAAGACATGCTCCTTCTGGCAATAAACAAGGAACAATAGGCTGAGTTCAAGGAGAGAGGTCAAGCTGACTTCAGACTTCTGCACAAACACACCTGACACCAGAACTTATGAAAGCAGAGCCCGTGATGTTGCTAGGGAGCAACAACACAGGCACCAAGCACTGTTGTGACTGACCACTGATTGTGGATACACAAAGGAAAAAAATCATTCAGGCCCAGAAGTGGTCTAGCTGGTCAAAGTGCTTTTCATACAAGCCTGGAAAGCTGCGTTTGCTTCCTGGAGTCAATGTAGAAAGCCCATGTGGTAGTGTGCATCTCCAATTCCAGCAATCCTACAGAGAGATGGGGGCCAGAGATGGGAGGACTGGGCCGTCTACCAGCAGCAGGGCAGAAGCAATTGGAGAGGCTTTGTCTTAAGAAGGTACAAGGAGAGAACTAAGTCCCTCAAATTGTCTTCTGACCTCCATGAGTGCCATGGCATGTGCACACTCACCCACCCACATACCCACCCACCCACATATACCTACACATCATTGAACATATACCCACATACCCACTCACTCACATATACCTACACATCATAGAACATACACCCACATACCCACCCACTCACATATACTTACACATCATAGAACATACACCCACATACACACCCACTCACATATACCTACACATCATAGAACATACACCCACATACACACCCACTCACATATACCTACACATCATAGAACATACACCTACATACCCACCCACTAACATACACCTATACATCATACAGCACCCACCCACACACACCTACACATCATAGAACACATCCCCACCCACTCATACACACATCATACAACCCACATACCATGTACACGCAAATACACTATTACTAACAACAATAATAAATAAAATAGCAAAAAAAAAGTAATAGTCAGAATACAAAATATAAGAACTCAACTTTGATTGCATTTCCAGAGAAAACTATTCAACTGTAAGCAAGCCAACTGGGATCATAAATAGCATGAGTAGAGAAGATGCAGTCAAAGTTAGACAAAGCAGGAGTAAGTGAGAGAGTGTGATCTTAGGTGGCTGTGTCAGCTAAAGTATATTTTATACATGAGTCAAATATGTGGGTTTTCAAGATACTGGAATACAGAGATGAGTGATATATAGGCATGTACAACATTATGACATTGTGAACATCATGTTAAACACAAATTTGATGCTGGAGAATCATGCTATTGAGCCATAAAACATTATAAAAAAAAAAAAAAGCAAAACAACAAAAACAAAACAAAACAAACCTCATTTGCTTTTGTTTATCTTTTTCTTTTTTCTTTTTTTTTGAGACAGGCTGACTAAGAACTCACTATGTAGTGAAGAATGACCTTGGACTTCTCATAGTCCTGCTTCTACATCTTAAGTAGAAATACAAACTGTGATTATGGATGTGTGCTACCATGCCTAGTTCGTGTATTTACTTGGTGCTAAGGATAGAGCCTGGGGTGTCACCCATGTTAGACAAGTATTCTAACACCTGAGCTACATGCTCAACTTTTGTGATGTTTAAACAAGCTTATGATTTTGTGTAGGGTCAATTTGGTTATCAACTATCGCAGGGAACATGTGCTCCATGGACTACAGGTTAGAACTCATAGGAGTATATGTTTTAAAAAATAGGTTAGCTAATGATATTAAGTTCACTGTAACATGAATAAATAAAAGAACCCAGAGGCTGATACTGGGGTTCAAGCTTCAAGCTGAAGATCAGAAAAGCAATGCAGCCAGCCACTAGCTCTTACCTCTCTACCTCGGCTCAGACCAAAGGGCTGATCCTCAGATGCTCCTGACCTCACTGCTCTTCAGATTCACTCAGACTGCAGTCCTCTCTTCAAGGCGGCTAGAGCCTCTATGCCTTCCTGTCTTCAGTGTGGCTGAAGAATGAATGCCAGCTCTCAGACCCTGTTCCTGTCTTAAATACTTCTCTTGAGTCCTGGGATTAAAAGTGCTAAGATCATTTTTGTGTGTGCTGTTTCTCTTTAAGATTGGATCGATTTCTTGTCATAGTGTGGCCTTGAACTAACAGAGATCAGCCTACCTCTCCCTCCCAAGTGGTGGAATGAAATGTGTGTACAACCACTGCCTGATCTCTATAGCTTTTGGCCGATTTTGCTTTCTGAATCCTCAGGCAAGCTTTAATGAATTATAAACACTATATCACCAGAGTTCACTATAAGATGAACTGATACATAAAATTCTACCAGTACAAATGCCTTGGTAAAAGACTGTTGACTAGTATTCAGTTTAACAAAGAAAAACATTTAAACAAAATATTCTTAAATAAAATGCTTTCAACAAATAGAAAGCCATGGTTGAAAAATTATAAGATCTACTATTTTACCATACAACTTAAATATTATAAATTCCAATACAGTAAAATTACTAACATCCTTGAGGGAAAAGAAGATAGAAGAAGAGAGAAAATTGTAAAAGTACTAATTTTCCCATTTTTCACAGCAAAGAATCATTCAATATTGTTTAAGACCATTTTAGAAAACACAGACTCACACTTTTCAAATCTTTTAATGATATCTTCCTGGAAGGAGACGTATTTTATTTGCATTTTTTTAAACTGAATTTTGTCCTTCTAAGTAGATAAATTGGAGCCCTGGGCTCCATTACCTCAGAGTGTGACCCATTTGGACACGGGATCTTTACAGAACTTCAGTGAGGTCATGGGGCAGATCATAAGCCAATATGATCTCACAAGTGTCCTCACAAGCAAGGGGAAAGTTGGATGAAGACTTGAACAGAGGGTGAAGACAGCAAAGGATGTGATGATCTCTGAGGCTGTCAGGAACTGGAGGAGAAAGGTTGTGACCACTGACACCCTGACCCTAGTCCCCAAAATGCAACAACAACAAAACCCCTTTCTTGTTTTGTTTGTTTGTTTTAGTTTTAGCTTTTGATTTCTAAGACAGGGTCTGATGTATCCCAATCCCAGGCTGTCCAAGAACTCACTATGTAGCAAAGGATAACCTTGAATTTCTCATCTTCCTGCTTAAGAGCTCAGATTATAGACATCCTCTCCAGCCAGACAGCCTCCATGCCATCCCTTGACCCTGAGAACTGTGAGACACCGAGTGCCTGTTGTTCCAAGCCACTGTGCTTTTGAAACAGTCCTGCAAACATAATGTGTGTTTAAAAGGATTGTTGTATAAATGAGTGAAAAATCATCTGTCTGAAGTTTACTAATCCTCTACTTATGTCAATTTCTATGTGTTTTCAATGTGTAAATACTTAAAAAAAAAACATTATGGACTCTGCCCCAAGCTATTTCCATCTATGCAATGTTTGGTTAACAACCCCACCTATCCATTTTCTGCATTTTCTGTCTACAGCTTCAAAAACAGAATGAAATGTCACCTTGTTTTTAATGATGGTTATTACCACAAGATCAGATTTGGGTTGGTTGTTTTGCTTTTTAACATTCACTTTTGAAATGTTTCTCAATGTGCATGAATACTTGAAAGAATAACATTGCAGTGAAAACAATCTTTTTTATTTTGGTCCTTGTCTACTCTCAATTTTATTTTATTTTACTTTTTAATGCTAGGTATGACTCTTGATACATTTAGTTAAATTCTTACCCAGATTGCAATAGTTTATGCTTATACATACACACAATGGATTGGGATGTATGCTGTATTTTGTTAAAGTGTTGTTATTGAAATAATAATTTTAAGGGACTGAAAATATTTTAGACCCATTGCTTCATTTTAATTGATAGGAACTGAAAAGGTCATCTTGTATTTTTTATTCTATCTGAATTTTTAGACCTTCACTGTGGTTGATTTTTATTTATTTATGAGAAGCACATAGTTTATACTTGTTTACACAAACATACATATATGCAGAGGAATTTGCCCAATTTGTTGCCACTGCTTGGTTCATCTGTTTTGCTTGAAAATTCAATTATTGATGTTTTGAAATGTTCAGGAATTTTAAATTTGTTTCTTCCAGGTATTTTGTTTTCCTTTCCCTGGTTTTTAACTTTATTATGCTTTTGGGGGGGCACATTTTATCCAGTTTAAACAAGTACATCATACACTCAAAACTTCCCTGACTATCCCTTGAAGGTCTGTCTCTCCCTGTCCTTTGTACTAGTATATGTATTTGTTCTCTTTTTTACTTTCTCCATGTTGAGACAGATCTCATCTATCCCATGGTGGCCTTCAGCTCTCTGTGGAGCAGAGGATCATCTGAACTGCAAACCCCTCTTTCTTTATCTCTTGTGCTGAGATTGTAGGTGAGCATCACCAAACCTGAATTCTGTGGTCCTGGAATCAAATCCAGGGTTTTGTGGATGCTCAGCAAGTGCCAACTGTATAATTTAAATCAGCATTTATCTTGCTGTCTTCCTCTTCCCATGTTTTCAAGGTTCACACACACTATGAAATGTACTAGTATTTCACTACATTTTAGGGTTAGATACTATACATTGCCTTGCATAAAGAGGGAGTACAGGCAATATTGTGTTTATTCGTCAATTATTAATCATTTTGATGAGTGGCTACTATGAATGATAGTGAAATGGCCATCAGGTAAGACTGTCAAGCTGTTTTCCATAGTGTTTAATCTATTTCATATCATTATATGCAGTGTATGAAGTTTGAGTTTCATAATAATATTCCCATCTCTAGAACTCATTTTCCATTTTTCTCTACTTTTAAAATCTTTTTTGTTTTCATTTTCTTTTTAATTATAATGAACATTATAGTGAGCATGCAGCCCACAAGCTCATCATAGTTGTGATTTGCATTTCCCTAATGAATAATGATGTTGAGATTCTTTTCATGTGATCTGTCTGCCACTTGCATACTTCCTTTGGTGAAACATAGGAATTCCATTCCACATTGTAACAATCAAATCATTTTGTTAGTTATTTCTTATATGTTCTAGATACTAAATGCTTATCAAGTTTTTGATTTGCAAATAGTTTCTCGCATTCTGAGGGAGTGATTTCCTTTTCTTGTGTCCCCTAATATTGATCAAGTCAAATCCATCTATTTCTATCTTTGTTTTCTGTGTTTGGCTTACCACATTTAAGATTGCATTGGTAATCAGATAGCATAAGGATATCACATTAATTTCTTCTAAGTAACTGTGTGCATTTAAAAATAATTCAGTGTGTTAAGCCAGTATGTTCAGCATCAGACAAAGAGGTATTTTTTCCTCAATTAAATGGGTTTAGTACTCTTGCTGAAAATTCACTGATTTTGAATTCATGCTTTATTCCTGACACTCAGTTTTAGCTCGTTGATGTATGCTCTATCAGTGAAAAGGTCCACATTCTTGTTATTGTTGTGTGATAAGTTTTGACATCAGGGAGTGTGAGTTCTCACTTTATCTCCTTTTCTCTTATTTTGGCTATTCTTAGTTGGATGCATGCATATCCATTTTTTGGATCCACTTATTGGTTTCTATAAACTAGTTGAGACTCTGATTGAGAATATATAAAAACTATAGATCAATTTAGGGGAAATATACACCTAACAAAATTGTCTTTTGATCCATGAATGTGGGATGTATTCCCATCTACTTAGGTCTCTTTCAGCAACAATTTTGTAATTTTCCAAGTGTACATTTTGTTAAATGTAGTCCCATGCATTTTGTTATTTTTTTTATAGCTTTGTAAATGGAATTGCTTTCTTAATCTAATTTTGGGATGCAGCGTGAACTCTTTGTTTATGGCAAGTTGTTTGAAAATGGCAATTGATTTTTGTATATTGATCTTATATCCTGCAATCTTGCTGAAATCATTTGTTATAAAGGTTTTTAAAGTAGTCTCTTCAGGATGTTCTATCTACAAAAAGGTATGGCTTGACTTCTTCCTTTACTACCTAAGTACCTTTTAAACCTGAATCTTATCTGATTACACTGATACTATGTTAAATTGAACAAGTAAAAATATACATTATGTTGTGAGATGGTGTGTGATTGCTCACCAAGTGTTATTCTAGCTATACCTTCATCCTAAGTGCTTTTTATTTTAATGAAGATGTTCCCTCCTATACTTGTTTTCTTTTAAGGTTTTTTTTTTTTTCATTGATTGTATATGTTTTTGACAGCTGTGCGTGTGTGGTTGCACATTTATGTTTGTGAATAAAGGCACATATATACCATAGCATGCTTACACAGGTCAGAGAACAATGTTGGGTTTTGGTTCTAATCTATTTGAGAAAGGGTCTATTTTTATTCTTTGGTGCATATGCCAGGCTACCTGGCTCACTAGCTAGGGAGGATTCTCCTGTGTCCACTTTCTATCTCATTGTAGGAATCCTGGAATCATAGACCAATTCTCCTGCTTTATATAGATTCTTAGGATTTAAACTCATGTTTCTATCCTTGTTCAGCAAGCATTTTGTATTTAAACATTGTTTTAAGATAGGTTGTCTCTACTTAGTCCAAACTGTCCTGGATTCATAGACCAAAATGGCTTTGAACTGAGTGATCTGCATGCTTCTGCCTCCCAAGTACTGGGATTAAAGATGTGTACTACCATGCCTGCCTGTTCAGCAAGCTCTTTATCCTCTGATTACACCCCATAGTCTGCTCCTTTAATTTTGAAAACTCTTGAGACAGACTTGTGTTAATTCATATTTAGATGTTTGACATAATTTACTAGTGAAACAGTTTGCTTCCCACCTGCTCACCCTGCCCATCTACACACAGGATCTAGCTATGTGTCCTAGGCTTGCTTGAATTTACCATATCGTGTAGGCTAAAACATTCATGTTTCTCCTCCCCCATCTCCAAAGTCAGGGATTCCAGATGTCTACTATCATGCCCAACTATCTTTGGAGATTTTTTGATTATTGGTTATACTTACTTGTAGAACTAGCCTCAAGCTCCATTTCCTCTTTTGTCAGTTCTGCTTGTTTGATGGTTCTAGGCATGTGGCTTTATCAGATAGGTTATCTGATTTATCAACATGCAGGAATTTATAATATTCTTTTGTAATCCTTGTTTTGTTTGTAAAATTGGTATATTTTGGTAATTTTGGTTTTTTTCTAATTTCAGCACAGCTAGAGATCTGCCAATTTTGTTGATATTTTCAATGAAACATTATTTTGTTTCATCAATAATACATAACATATTTTGGATATTTTTGTTTGGTATTTTTCCTTTGTTTTCATTTTAAATATATCCTTTCTTCTGGTAGCTTTGGGTAGAGTTGAATCTTCTTTCACCAGCTCTTCAAGGTTTACTTACTTGAGATTTTTCATGCTTTTTTTTTTAATGTGGGCATTTAAATAGATGAGTTTTTATTTGATCACTGTTTTCACTATGTCCTGTTCTGTTTTAGTGTGTTGTATTTTCAGTTCCATCCATCTTAAAGCATTTTGATCTCCTGATTGAGGAATATTCCATATTAATGTCTGCCATTTTAGTGTAAATTTATCCCATTGTGATAGTTGTATGTCAATTATTTAAAGTTTCTTTTGATTTCTTTTATAAACTAATCTATGGAAACTGTTTCATATGAACTTGAGAAGATTCATTTGCTACCATTGAGTGGTAAATTCAGTACAGGTACAGTTAATTTATAGTGTTGGGCAAGTTTTCTTTCTCTAACTATAGTTGTTCTATACATTATTGAAACTAAAGTTGGTTGTTTGTATACATATTTTAGAATTCTTTTACTTTCAGCCTATGAGTTTCTTATGGAAAATATACAGTGTATATTTAAAAACCTTCTGTGTTTTAGTCTGAAGTTTTAATCCATTAACATTTAATGTTTACTGATATTGCAAGGCTTAATTTTGCTATTTTTCATATACGTGCATATATATGTGCATATAACACATACACACACATAGATACACACACACACACACACACACACACATATATATATCATACATCTTTTACTCTAAATTTATCCATTCTTAGACAATAGATACGCTTTTATAATGTGCTTTTTTATTAGATCCTAATTCTTGTACTATTTGTTTTACAGTCTTTCCTTGGAGTAATTTAAAAATCATACCTATTACTTCAATTTACAAAACCTTAGTCTAAATTAATAACAACTGGCCTTTATTTAAGCACTGACATGACTGTTTAATGTTACTTTCCAAATTGCATCTTTATATATCTGTGGCCATTTACATAGATTTGTAATTGTCTCTTCTGCAGTTGGTATTATTTGAATATAAAATGTCACCCTCAGGCACATACTTTGAATGTTTATTTCTAGATGGCAGCGTGTAAGACCTTTGGGAGGCAGGTGCTAGCTATATGAAGTAGTTCACTAAGGGTAGGGCTTTTAAACTATATCTGGCCCTTAGTTCTGTTTTGCTCTTTGCTGCATGGGCCCCTGAAATATGAACAACTGTCTTATGTCATAAGATTTCACTGTTAAGATGTCTGTCCAAGTGTGTAAAACAAAGCACTGATGGATTGAATCCTGCTGAAACTGTGTGTCCTAATGAACCTTTCCTCCCTTAAGTGGTTTTGGTCATAGTGACTAAAAGTAATTAATAAAGAAAATTTATATCATAGTGAAGTCATTTCTGTGACTAAACATGACTATGTGATTCTCAGATTTGGAGAAGGAATTTGTAAGAGAGGCCCTAGAATGTCATAACTAGAGAATAGTTAAACATACATGTGGGGATTTGGAAGACTAGAATGCCAATAACCTTATAGCTAGCAAAGACTGCGTTGGTAAGGTTTCTGATGGGAATAAGGACTCTGCTGATAACTGGAGTAAGGATCACTTGAACTACAGTATGGCCAAGAATTTGTCTTCATTTTCCTAGTGTCCTGATAATTTGAGTGAGGCTCAAGTCAAAGATAATGGTTCGCCTTATTTGACTGAAGGGATTGCAAGGCAGTGTAGCATTAAGTCTGCTGGATGTTTTTAGCCAGGTTTACAGCAAAAAATAAGAACATTGAGGAGAATTGGGAGATGTAAAAATATGAAGGTTAACTAGAAAGGGAACACACACACACACACACACACACACACACACACACACACTAAAACAGGCAGACAAAAAGTTTTTGATTATTAGAAGGATCATCCTAATAGTATCCAAGCACTAAAATAAGAGGTAAGTTCCCTTAGGGCCTCTTTAGAAATTGGTGAGACTCCACGACTCCAGCATGTAAAACTCACTTTGAAAATTTCCCTTTAAAAGAAAGTGTCCCTGGAATATTTTACTTTTTCTCAGCCACCTAGGGAAAAACTTTCCCTAGGTTTAAGCTTCAAGCTCTCAGAGGTAACTTCAGCCAAGTTCCAAGCAGGGGAAGGTACGGTTCACCCTGGTGGCAGAACTTGACCCTGTCTACATGACACTGATTTTGTGCCTACACAAAATGCAGGATGCATGCATTATAGAATTATGAAGGCAAGCAATGAGATCTTAAAGGAAAATCTTGAAGACTAGGCAATGCATTGCAGAATAGGATCCTTGAAGGGACCTCTGCAGGTAATTTGTGTGAAACCATGAGGTTGAAACCTAAGTTGAAGAGGAGAACCCAGGAAGTTCTGCCAAGGAAACCTGTAGGCAATGGTGAAGATTGGAGACAGGAGTAATGCAAAGCAACAACAACAACAACAATAGGTTATATGTATCTACATTAAGGTCACAGGAATAGTGCTGCTAAGACTGGTAGAACTCATACCAAGCTATCTGTAATATATTTTGAGCAGAGGACAATTAGCTGATAAGCCAGACCTTGTAATGAACCTTCTTTAACTCTAAGTTATAGGATGTTACAGATGGTCTGTGGTGGTTAAATCTATTTTTCAACTTGATTGGATTGAGAAATACTTAGAAGATTGATAAAACTTACCTCTGTTTCTGATCCTACCATAAATGTGGCACTACACCACAGGTTCAGACTTCAGATTGAATAAAAAGGGGAGAAAGGAACTTTGTAGCCACCGCAATTGATCTTTCTTGTCCCTCCATGCCATGATGGCTAGAATCATGACCCATTGCACATCCTTTGCTCCCTAAATGGTTTTGCAGATATTTGGCCATAACAATGTAAAAACAACTATCAACAATTACATATAAGCTTATTATTTATGAAATATTGTTCCTGTAGTTAATACACAAATACTATATTTTATATTTTATTTTTTTAATATGTGGATGGGGTAGTAGTAGGATTATATATTTATTGTCTTAGTTAAGGTTTTTTTTTTTTGCTATGATGAAAACACCCTAACCGAAAGTAAGTTGGGAAGGAAAAGGTTTCTTTGGCTTATACTTTCATATTGTAGTTCATCATTGTAGGAAGTCAGGATAGGAACTAAAAAAGGGCAGGAACCTAGAGGCAGAAAGCTGATGTAGAGGTCATAGAGAGATTCTGCTTACTGGCTTACTTCTCATGGCTTACTCAGCCTGTTTTCTTATGGAACCCAGGACCAACAGTCCTGGCTCCACCCTGGGCTGAGCCCTCCTCCAACAATCACTAACTAAGAAAAGCTGGCTCCTATGGAGGAATTTTCTCAATTGAGACCCTGCCTTCTCCAATGACTCTAGCTTATGCCAAGTAGACATAAAACGATCCAGCAATCTATGTGAATATCGCCTTGTGTGATGGAAGAGGAGTGAGAAGGGGACACAGGCTTTGGTAACTGAATCTTGACGCATTCATGATTCGGCTGGGCAATGGTGGCTCATGATTTTAATCCCAGCACTTGGGAGGCAGAGGCAGGAGGATGGATCTCTGTGAGTCTGAGGCTAGCCTGGTCTACAAAGCTACACAGAGGAACCTTGTCTTGAAAAACAAACAAACAAATGAAAAACAACAACAGAAAGAACCAGGTCACCAAATATCAATGCTCTGGAAAATAATTTTTTTCTTGTGTGCTATTCTTTTTAATCCCCTTCTTTCTGTCATTGGTATAGCAATATCTTCTCTCCATTATAAATGTTGAGACCAAAATACTAATTTGAGGGAAATGCATATCTGTTTCTTTTTAAAGCCTTATGTTTGAGCTCCTAAATGAGCCTCTCCTACCAAATTTCATCTCAGCCCATCCTGAAGGAAGCCTGGTAGTGTCAACTGGAATATGCAGTATGGGACCCTGAAATAAAAAAAAAAAAGTAGTTGTGCATAGGACCAGCCATGGTTGGTAAACTGATGGAAAGATCACAGGTTATGAAGTTCAAGTAGTCTAGGATTCAAACACTATGATTTTGTCTGTGATTTAGGTTTTTTTTTTTCTTTCTTTCGTTTTTTTTTTTGGGGGGGGGTTAGTCTGTTCACATTTCTGGACCCTGGAATTCTCATAAAATTTGCTACCTAGTAGGATAATGATGAAGAGAAGGGGAATATTTGAATGCCTGCTGATCTGGTGAGTATATAAATGATTGAATGGTGTCTATCAAATACTGTAGCCTCAATTGATCCATACACTCCGGGATTTAGAAAAAAAAAATGGTGCCTCAAGGATAGACTATGGAAAGAGAGGGTCCCTGGGAAGACATCTTACATCCTTGCTAATGTTTAGAATAGCCTGAATATGGGGATATAGTAAAGCACACTCTGACTTTTGGGTTCTTGGCTCCCTTTAAATTTCCTACAGGCAATGTACCCCCTTATCGCTTGTGTCACAATTAGGTTGATAGGCTCCTTCTCCTCCTAGCACCCCAGGAAACCTCTCCACTGGAGATGTGACTTGAAGATTATGGAAATAATGACCTGGCCCTGGCTGTCCCTCTGGGCCCTTGCTTGTAGATTTTGAGCTATTTTGGAAACTCCCTGCCTGTTCAATCTGAAAAGTAGTTTGCAATGGAAATTTCTCCCCCTTGAAATCCTTGTTAATCTAATTGCAATTGAAATGCATAAATGAAATGACAAAAGCTGCATTTTATCAGCAATTATAGCAATTTTCTTTTATTTACTGGAGTCTGACCTCTGCTCTATTGATGAGTTGGGCTTTTCAAGGTCTATTTTCCCATCAGTAAAGTCAGGTTGTTTGTAAAGTGATTGGCACAAAATGTCATTCTCCCCTCACCTGTGATTTTAAAAACATGTCGTAAGTCTGAAGAAGCTGACTAGGAATTTATAAAGTCTGTGGATCTCCAGGAGTGGGTATTTTTTTTTTAATTCAACAGAAGATTTTTTTTTCAATAATGAAATCTAAAAAACAAGCAGTATTTAGCAACTCAAAACTCTGTCTATTGAGTCTTTAGAGGTTTGCTGTGTGAAATACCTATCCATTATATTTTCAATTTCTATCTAATCGCTGCCTGCCAAGGTGACATTGTGTCTGTAAGTCAGTAGGAGCATTAGGACTGCCAAGAGTTCCTCTCTTCATATTTAGGCAGCTACAAATTTCTGATGAGAACTTGGGTCTTCCATTTCTCTCCATCTCTGTGGCCACTGCCCTGCTCAGGATTTTGTTAGCATTTCCCTAGATCTTTGCATTGGCCTGTACCCTGGTCTTCCTGCCTTCAGCTTCAATTCTTTTCCTTGCTCCTTTTCCTTCTTATACACAGCTGCCAGGATGATCTAAGGTGCCCCATCATCCACAGGAAAACATCTCACCTCTTTAGGTTGACCTGCAGGACTCTGAATGACCGGAACCTGAGCCCTTCCATCTGTCTATGTCATGATCTACTTCTCCCTGCCCTGGCACTCACCCCCTGGCTTCAGAGATCCTGAACCCATTCTAATCTCCACATGGCAACCACAACTGACCTTCTGCCCTGTGCTTAGCTTCTTGTGATGTCTGGGAAGCCTCTTTCCACCTCTCTGCACTTCTGGCTAACTCTCACTCAGGCTTTGCCAGGTTATCTGTTACTTCCTTCCTGAGGCCCCCTTGATGACTTTAATTGACCCTGTGCATCTCATCATCCAAGGGCAATGGCTGGCCTCCTGTCTTCATTTCCCCATTATAGGGAACACAGCTTCCATGGGTGTAGGGAATGTCATTTAGTTAGCTCTGTCTCTTTGGCATGTAGCTCAGGTAGCTACTTAAACCTTTTAAATAAGGCATGTTATATAATAACTGCTCCATAATCTCCAATTTCCTTATCTTCTTTCCTTATTCCTTGAAGTATCACTTTCTCCATCTGTATGTGCTAAGCTGTGTGTGAAGTTCTCATCTGGCCCATCTCCATGCATTGCTTTGAGGGGCAAATGAGCTGTTGGGTATAAATATGCCATATAAACTTGAAAGCATTTCTTAATGTTAATTTTTTTATATTGCTCATTTTTGACATCTCCATCTAGCCCTCCCATCATACTCACCATCCCATCGGCAACTAAGACTAAATAAAAGATACCAGTTGCTGAACAGAAATCCCAACACAAACCAACCAACTTCTATGTTAATCATTTTCTCATTGCTTTGACAAGATACCTGGCAGAAGGAACTTAAGGAGAAGAGAGGATTTACTTCAGCTCATACATTGAAAGGGCACTGTCCAGTCACCATAGTTGGGAACAGCATGGCAGCCAGAGCAACTTCATCGTAGTGACAGCATGAGACACAACTTGTTCACATCTTGGAAGATTAGGAGACACAAAAGTTAATGGAAGCTGGTAGGGCCAGGCTGTAACTCTTAAGAGCCTCTAGGAGCTCACTTCCACCAGCCACACCCCACTTCCTAAAGGATTCACAACCTTTCAAAGCAGTGGCATCATTTGGGGACCAGGTATTCAAATGTATGAACTTGCAAAGGACATTTCACACTTAAAACACACGGAGCCAAAGCAGAACATCAGATGAAATAGACACAGGTTAATTTTGATTGCTAACATGTCAGGACATATTCATATTCACTCTTTTATTCCTCCTCAAATCTTAGGGATTTCCTGGCTAAAGACTACTTCCTACTTCCTTTTTCTTGGACTGTCTTGTATGCTGAGCAAGTAATAGTTAACACTGTCAGCTACAGTTGGTGTTAGCGTTTGTCATGCGACAAGGTATTATTAACTCCTTTAGTTCTCCCCCAAATCCTTAGGAGTTATAATGGTTCACCTTGGTTCTTAACTTGTTGGGATTCAGAGTCACCATGGAGATACACTCTGGGTGTGACTATGAGGCTGTTTGCAGAAAGGTTTGCTAGAGCAGAGGAGCCTCACCTAAGCTATGAGTAATACTATCTCGATGTTTGGACTGAATGACAAAGAAGAAATCAAGTGGAATACTTTCTTCTCCCTGGCTCTCACTATAGTGAGACTGGCTGCCTCCAGTTACTGCTACCATAACTGCTGTATCATGATGGACTGTACCCTCAAATATTGAAACAAAACCACACTTTCTCTCTTACCTTGCCTTTGTCAAGTAGTTTTTCTCCATAGCAACAAGAACAGTAACAAATGTACTCTTATTGTCTTCAGATGCTCTAATTGGCAGGAGGAAGCAGTGAACTTAGAGATGTCACACTGAGCTCTCATGTTCTCCTGCCATTGAGGGCTGTCTGTTCTTTGGATTGCAGTCTCGTGACTTGGGTCTCTTGGGAGGCTTGGTTTTATAAACCTTTGTAGCCTTCCAGAAGGATTCTGGAGTGGAAATACTACTAAAGTGTTGCAATATCATGGGGGAAAAGATCTGTGGCAACAAAAGGTCCAGGTTGACTTCACTGCTTTAAAATAGTGTTTAACCCCCCATCTGGATGATGAGAATGTCTAAAACTGACTTCAGATATGCACTGGGCAGAATGGCTGCTGAATACTAATATGATTTCCCAGAGCCTCTCACTTTTGCTATTCATGAGAATTCCCTCCCATATATTAGTAACTTAAAGCATAGCTCTCCCTTTTCCCTCTCTCTCCCTCTCCTTCTCTCTCTCCCACCTCTCTGTGACATTCTAATTTTATGAAGGAGAAAACTGAGGCACACAGCCAGATTATGACATAGTATTACTGAGATCAGTAACCCTGATTTGAGAGCATAGTGACTCTGGCTCTTTATACCATTGCCAAGGCTGCTCCCAGCCATCTTAGCAACAGACACTCCATTTACACTGTGCATTCTGGTCAAATGTAAAATATTTCTGTTATGCCACATTTATCAAAGGTGTCTTAACCAAGAATGCACACTGTTGTGGTGAGCCAGGTGGAGCTCGTTTGTGCACAGAAACCCAAAGCTGAAAGGCATTTCTTTGATCTCACTTGTTTGTCCTCCTCCTAACCCTCCCCCAACTCCTGACAATAGTGTCTCAAGTATAACTGGTTGGGAATGTACTGACTGAACTGCCCAGGACTACACAGCCCAGCAAAGAGAAGAACTGCTCCTTACCCAGAAAGCTGATGTAATTCAGGAATCTGGGAGAGTTGGGTAGAATTACCCACAAGACACACACTTAGCATGTTCCTCTGGCTGGAGGGATCCGATTTCCATGGGTCTTTGAAGGGTATGAGAATGTTGACCATAGAGAAAGTCTAACAAGATACTCTTGGTAGAAGGTTGGAAGTGCAAATGCACACCACCTGGAAGGCTAATGGCAGGGACTCATTTCTCATTGTGGAGAGTGAGAGAGTCAAGTTTGCATTAGATCTTGACTCTGCAAGGCAACAAGGCAACAGGTATGTGAGTCTTTCAAATGTGGCCTCAGGTAGGAAAAAATAAAATAAAACAGTGCCCATCGCTTCTATCCTTCCCTCTTGTGGTAATTTATTTCTACACTTGTCATCTAGTGCTACCAGATATTTAAAGTATGAATAATGGGGACCCATGGCAAGGGAATCAGAGTCTGATATTTCTCTTCATTGAGATTAATGATTGTAATTTTACCAATGGTGGAGGGAAAACAGGGGTGAGTTGTGTGAGAAGAATGGTCTGCTGAATGAGGAGTGTGGGTCTTGTACAAGGCTCAACTTGACAACTATAGCTTTGCACACTTATACTGAGAGGCTTGATATAGCAAAGATCATTGCAGGTAATGACTGGTCTTATGAATAGCCCTTAAGAGCTAAGTCCTTTTCAGGTATGACAGCTTATACTGTGCCCAGCACAACATGGATTGTTTTTAAAGCCCAGTTGTGTATCTGCTCATATTTCCTGGTGAGTAGCCTAAGCATTCAACATATAACTGACAACTAAGTTCAGAGTGAGACCATGACCAGAGAAGCAGTGTGTTACAGCAGTTAGGGCAAGGACTATAAGGTCAAGCAGATGAAAGAAGTTGAGCACTTGGGAGCTTTGGGAACTACAAGACCTTGGGCAAGGCAGTTTCATTTCTCTGAGCTCCAGAGCCCCTGATGAGCTCATTATGAGATACATTGAGCATACTAGAAGCTCCAAAAGTATAGAGCCCTTCCTTTTTTATTTTTATTTTTAATTCCTGATGTCTTTACTTTCCTATGGCAATGCTCTGCTTAGAAAAGTTTTACATATTTGTTAAAGTTTACAGTAATGTAAACAGTTGTAGAAAAGGCACTTGAGAAAAGTTAAATATCCCTTCATGAATAAAAAACAATTCTGAGCAAATGAAGTCTAGGAAGAACACACTTCATATAATAAAGGTTAAAGGTACCACATATGATAAGCCCCCAGAAAGCATCAGACTGAATGAGGAAAGCAGAAAGCTTTCTAACACTTGGATCAGGAAAAGGATGTGCATGTTTCAACTTGTATACAACATGACCAGTCAGAGCTATCAAGCAAGAGAAAGTCATGAAGGGCATCTGGGTTGGAATAAAATGCCAAATTGCCATCATTTGCATACTATGGATCTTGCATATAGAAAAATCTGAAGATGCAACCAAAAGCTATCAGAAACAAGAAGTGAATGTAGCAAATTTCCAGGACACAAAATAACCACAGAAAAATCAGTAGTGGTTCCATATGCCAAATATGTATATTTAAAAAGAAACAGTCCCATTCATATTAGTTGCACAGATACCTAGGGCTCAATCTAATCAAACAGGCTAAAGATCTGTAAGACAAAACTATAAAATCTTGATGAAAGAAACAAAAAAGAACACACTGCAAAGAAAGTGGAGCCCTATGCTCATGGAGTGGCTGAATCACTGTTGTTAAAGTCTTCACATCATCTAAAGCCATCTGCTGATCCACTGCAAACTCATTAAAGTAACATTGACATTCTTTACAGAACTGGAAAAAAAAATCCCTAAAATTTGCATAACACTAAAAGAATTCCTGAACAGCTGAAGTTGTTTTGAGGAAAAAAAAGAAACAACAACAAAAATAAAAAACAAACAAATAAAAACAAAGACATTGCACTACTTGGTTTCAAAATATACTACAAAGCCATGGTAACCAGCATTGTACAGGCAACACTCATAAGTAGAATAAGCAACAGAACAGGCTAGAGAGCCTAGAAATCAACCTGTACATCTACGGTCCATCAAGTTTTAACATGGATGATAAAGCATATGTTAAGCTGAGAGCAGTGCTTTCAGTGTATGGTGCTAGGAAGAACTGAATGTGCCCATGCAGAAGAACAATGGGCCAAAGTGTAAGACCCGAGAGAATAATCTTTTAGAAAGAAAACATAGGGGAGATGCATTGAAACACTTGAACAGGTAATGACTATTTAAACAGGACCTCAAATCATAGGAAATAAAAACAAAAATAGACAAGATTTATCAAAAATAGACAAGATTTGCTTGATTCATAGCAAAGGAATGATCAGCAGAGTGATGATATGGCCTGCAAAATTGGGAAGAAACATTTGCAAACTGTATCTCTGACAAGGGGTTAATCCACCTAGGCTGTGTGAAGACTTTTCAGCAATTTGATAGTAAATAACAAGACCAGAAATAACCCAATTAAAAACTGGGCAATGGTTGAGTAACCACTGGTGAGCCCACCAGGCTCCAATGGAGAGTTCCAAACCCACGTTCTTACAGATGGCCCTAGGAAAACCCACTTCGTTTCCAAACTAAACAGAAACACACGAATATGAAAAAGGGACTTGTAGGCAGTAGAGGAGGCTGATAAGGGTAGGAGGAAAATAAAGGAGGGTAATGGGTGGAGGTAATCAGAATGCATTTTATACACATATGAAAATGTCAAAGAATAAATTTAATTTAAGAAACTGGGAAATAGAACTGGATAGACATCTTTCAAAAGAAAACATAGAAACAGCTAACAGTTACACAAGAAACAAATGGTCAAGGTCACTGTCTCCATGGAAATCAAATCAAAAGCACAGCGAGGTATCTATAAACACAGTCCAGAAAGAATGGGCATCCTTAAAATGACAAGAGATAACAAATGCTAGCAAGAATGTGGAAGCAAGGGCACCCACTCTGCTGGTGGGGATGGAGAATAGTATACCCATTATGGCAAATAAGAAACTAAAGACAGAACTGTTCTATGAACCAGTAATCCCACTCCTGAGCACATATCCAAAAGAAATGAAATCAATGTGAAGAGATCGACTCAGGTTGACCATAGTACTATTCACAATAGCTAAGAGATGGTAATGATCTCACTGTTCTTTAACTGATGAATGGTTAAAGAGTGGTATGTATACACAATGACATACTATTCAGCCAAAGAAAAATGTCCTATGTGTTTCTCAAAGCAAATATACATATACCAGTACATGTATCAAAGTATTGCATGGCACCTTTTAAATATGTATATTTTTGTTTGTTAAACAAATTCAATTACAAATGGAGGTTGGGATGACAGCTCCATGATTAATGCACTTGCCTTGCAAGCATCAATACCTGAACTTGAGCCCTAGCACCTATGTAAGACCTGTGTAAGAAGGCACACTCTGATATGCACAGAGAATCACAGTGCTGAAGAGGTGGGAAGAGAGGATCCCTGTGGCTTCCTGTCAAGCCCATCAGCAGAACTGGTCAGTTAAAGAGCAATTGGCCAGTTTCATCCTGGCCAGTGAGAGCCCCTACCTCAAAGAGGGTAGGCAGTGTTCCTGAGATTGCAAATGTGGTTGAGATAAATATGCATGTGCATGCACACACACACACACACACACACACACACACACACACACACACACACACCACATAACTGAATAAAATAAATAGTAATGAAATAAGGAAAAACTCCCTGAGTAGATAAGGTGTATATCTCAGGAAATCGGAAGAAAATGTATCCAACAGGCTCTCAGCACTTCTCTACCTCTGAATGTGTCCCTTCCTTGGTGACATGGCAACTCTGAGATGAAGGAGGAACTAATCTCTGATTGCCCAATCAGGGTAGGCTATGGTGTAAAGAACACCACCAGCTCCAGGCAGAGCTCAGACATCTTCAAACCCTATCCTGTGACTCCCTAGCTCAGCACTTTGGCTAGAGTTTTTTTGTTTTTGTTTTTGTTTTTGTTTTTGTTTTTTGTTTTTTTTCCCTCTCTTGGTCTTATCTTTCTTATCTATAAGATGGACTTGATAATTACTGTCTGTCCTAGGTGACTGTCAGTTCAAAACATTGGTAAACCTGGGTCATCAGAAGACTGATTAGTAAATACTCTGTAGTCACTTGCTGTGACTTTCCTTTAGTTCATTATTAACCCCAATAGATTCCTTTTTATTGACTCCATCTCTCATAATTTCCCTTTATTGAAGATACATCCATTTCTGTCTCTCTGTTCCCTCTGCTATCATCCTAGACTGCTTGCTGCACAATGCCAGGCTACTGAAGAGAATGTCATTTTTATAAGTGAAGACACTCATCACTTGAGATGCTGAGCATGGCATTAGATGCTTTCAAATACCTCCTTGGACACCCATCCCTTACTTTGGCACTACTTTGGGAACCTTGTCTCATTTGTTGAGAAGTTTTAAGGTCAGAGGAGAGGAAAGTTTACCACTGACAAAAGAGAAACCAAGGTAACCCCAGAGTGTCTACTATTGTGTCTGGAGACTAAGAAATTTCAAGCAGATAGTCTTGGGGGTTCTTTCAGTTTGACCTTCTTGACAAGAAGATAGCAGGGATTTAATTTGTCAGATCATAAAGAATGGATGGATGTCACAGGGCATGATCCACTTCATATATGAACCATGCATTTCCAAAAGCAATAGTATAATCATGTAACTTTTAAAAAATCATACAAATGTGTATTATCCCATTTAACAACAAATTAATTAAAAATGCTATGTAAGTCTGAGCATGACTGTACTTATGTTCCTCACAATTAAAATCGTTCAATGCTTTATTCCAAACTCCAGCATCGACACTGTAGCTAAATAATCTTTGGGTGTTTTTTAGAGGGGGGTGTATCTCCATAGAAATAACAACAATCCCATTAATTGCAGAGCATTTAATTATTTCAGTTAATTTCTTATTATTATCTTTCTGCCCAGCATGTGGTTGCAAACTCATATCCCCCATTCAGAGAAGTGGTCTACTTTGATTTGGGGCAGAGCTGTGGGGGGACCTCTCCAACCTGTAATGAATGTCAGTTTTCGATAATTACAGGTCCCATTTTACTTGCAGAGACCAAATTACCCCTCACAATCCTTCATGTAATGGTTTAAGAAAATTAGCCCTTGCAAAGTGACACATAGGTGTCTCTGCTCTGGTCAGATCATAGCTAAAGGTAGTCATTTCCTCATCCAGTCACTGGAAGTCAAGTTTGTTCAAAGTCTCCTTTCGCAATAAGCAATTCTACCTGCCCAGGCAGTCAATAGAGGACCCCATGGTGCTCTCTAGTGTGATGATTCAGTTATTTCTGGCATAGTAAGTCTCTAATGCTAAGGACAACCTTCAATTCAGGCTTTTCTGATGTCTTGCTTCTTAAGTCCTTAACCTCTCTACACCTTAGTGACTTCAACCAAGAAACAAGAAGCAACTAAGACATGTTTTTTTGGTACTCTCCTTCCCAGGGTTATGCTGGCAATCACAAGAAAGTGACATGAGCATATGTTTTGGAAATTCTACAAAAGGTCACAGGTTAGTATTTAAGTTATATTGATTAGTACTCAACATAATCATGTATAAAAATAAGTACTCAGTCACAACTGTCAAAGATATTGGCTCAATCAAAAAACTAGCATGAGAATAGCTGCTGTGTATACCCTGCATTCTGATGCTAGGTAGGTTTCATTGGAGAAATGCTCAGTAGGAACACACTTGCCTTTTCCTCCCCAGGCTGCTGTGATGTCACTGTGATATACCATTCACTTCCCACCTGCTCCCTCCTCCTGTTTGTCTTTTCTTCTCTAACAGATGTTCGCTGTGTGACTGGTCTTATTCAGATGATAGTGACAGAATAGTACATGAGACACAATCTTTACTTCCGTGTGTGTGTGTGTGTGTGTGTGTGTGTGTGTGTGTGTGTAAAATTACATATATAAGATCGGGTAGAGATAAGTGAGGGTATAGTGAATGATGGGGCTACATTAGACATAGCAGGCTGGGAGGAATGGAGGAAGAAAGCTATGTGGGCATCTAAAGATTGCTCCAGGCATCACAGGGGGCCTTAGAGACTTGGAGAATGGGGAGAGAATAACACAATCTATGTAGGCCTTCGAAGGCTCCTGTGAGTAGAGAGCAGACTAGGGGAGATCTGGAAGGGGGCGCTAATCAGATCATCTGAGTTGAGGAGCTGGCTGGGGATAGGACAGAGCTGACATTTGCTCCAACTAGACTGCCATTGATTAGAAGCTGGGGAGTGGGTCAGATTCAGGTTCTCCACTGAACCTGAAGGGGAGAAACAATGGGATTGGTGGGTATGGAAGTATGGAAGACAGTAGTCACAATTAACACCTATGCAGATTTGTGGATATCAAGGCTCTGCTCACGAGTCTGCTTTTGGTGCCATTAATAAATGCCTTTTGGATATTGGAGTTGAGGTGTCCCATATACAGTGCATATGTGTCAAGAGATACTGCTGCAGAGACCTGTACAGAGACTGAGTACAGTGATGAATCTGCTTGTGAGTCAACCCCAATGTAACAATGCACAGATCAGGGTGCACCCATCCCTGTGAATTCACAGGCAGTGTGTGAGGATGTTTTGCTGCTACCCTCAGGAGAGCTCAAGAGGCAGGGTGCCCTGACAGCCCTACTTATCAAGGCATCAGAAGGAATATTGGGTGATCCTGTTTATTGTCCTTTCCTAACCATATCCCAAGACTCTGCTCAAGTATACAGAGCCACAGATTGCACACCAGGTGCCCCCATCAGTCTCCTCCCAGCTTCTGGCTTCTCACTGAGCATGTGGTGCATTTTGCCTAGAGTTGTGGCCACATGTGGGGAACTCATATTTGGGGGAAATTAAGAAGGCATAAGAGACAATTACTGTGGGTTCATTAGCTGTCTGGGAGCTGTAGCCAGGTCATTCCTGCAGACAGAGAAAAATAAAGATGCTTTGGGAAAGGTAGGAAAGGGTGTCAGTTAAGCACCTACCAAGACAGCCTCATGCTGTCTGCATCTCAGACTAGCGATCATGGCATGGCAGAAGGAACCCATGCTGAAGGTCAAGAGACTGGAGTATAAGCTTGTTAATAGCCTAGTTGTGATTATTACCATGGGTGGGTCATGATTTCTGTCTCTATACACTTGAAGGCAGGTTGTTCACAGGGAACCATTTTTAACATACAATAGAAGGCAGATACTATCTAAATTGCTTTGTTCTTCTCTTAAATCTTAGGGTTCTCCAGGTTGTCATCTGCCTGCTTTCTTTGAATAATCTTTTTGTTGGTTTGTTTTCAGGACACAGGGTTTCAGGACATAGGGTTTCTCTGTGTAACAGCTCTGGCTGTCCTGGAACTCACTTTGTATACAGGGTGGCCTCAAACTCACTGAGGTCTGCCTGCCTCTGCCTCCTGAGTGCTGGGATTAAAAGCATGTACCACTATGCCTGGCCTCTCTGCATATTCTTGATGGCTATGACCCTCTGTCACTTTTTATGTCCCCACCATATGATGATGGCATGAGTTTCACTGTCCATGTCCACTGTCAATGTCTTACATAGCACCTTTAACCTCAGATATTCCATAGAAGCTTCAAATTGAACTCATTCCCTTTCCTTCCTTTGGTCTCAAGTTTTATGCTTCCATGGATTATTCAAGGACTGAAACCATTCTGTGTATGTAGCTCACAACCCCACCACTCATTATGCCCTCCCTATTGGTTCTCCTTCTGTTACCTCTAGCTGGTTGGTTCATTTCCACACCCTATTCTGTCTGCTTGGGTACTAGTTTAGTTATGTAGTACCTGCTTTTTCCCCCAGCTTCCTCTTTATTTAGAAATGTCTATCTATCACTATGCTTAACATGAATTTCTTACTTTAAACTTTTAAGGACTTGTGACAGTCTGAGAAAAAAAAAAAAACAAACCAAACACCCCAAATATACCCTTGTGTACCAGATCAATGGCAAATAATAAACAAGAATACTGTTCAAGAACATGGAAACTCATTTTGTAAAACTATGGGTAGCTGTTTATTACATTGGGTATTACATTGGTCATAATCTTACATTATCTTTACAGCCACTAGGAGTGGAAGACATTCCTTCAAATGGCAGACTGAACACAGGTTTAAAGAGACTTGGTAACTTTCATAAAGAACATCACAGGCAAGTAGGATTGGACATATGAATGTGCACAAACTTCTGCCCTGCTCTAAAAAGGAGCAGCCCCCACAGTGGCCTGGATCCACTCTTTTACCTCCCTACTCATCTCCTAACCCTCCCTACTTGCTTTCTTCAGGACAGCACAGACTTCAGCTCACATCCAGACATACTTCGCTATCATAGTGTTTTGCCTCTGCTCTTTTCTCTGTCCAGGAACTTACTTCCACCCCCTCATTCCTGTTTCTCTTGGAGGCTCCATTCTAATGGCATCTTGGTGAAAACTCTTCTCTGCACCCCAGGCAGAATCCATCATACTGTCGTTCCTGTCAAAGCACTCTACTTTCCCCTCTTCTAGAGCATCCATCATACTGTGATTTGAATGTCAGCTCACTATTAATACACCACAAGACTCCACGTTGTTTGATGGTGGGGACTGTATCTGATTCCACTTTGTAATACTTTGCCTCTGCTCTCAATGCCTAGGCTAGTGCCTGATGCATGGGAAATGCTCAATTAATGGCTGTTGAATTAAATAGAGCCTAGCCACACACACCAAGCAGACAGTAAATGGTATCACTGACAATGAGAATTTGCCAGAACAGGGATGTAACTCAATGTACCTTGCCCTTCACCATTATTGATAATTCTTAATACATCGGGTTTTGTGCTATGAAGTTTGGAGAAAATGGAAGGAGGGAAAAGAGCAGTTACCCATTATGTACTTACTATAGCTATGCACCAAGCATACAGATTATTTTATTCCTTCTTATAAACCAGTCAGAGTGTCTAACATGATTGGAAAGACTGAATTTTCACATGGGAACATAAACGGGAATGGATATTCTAACACTATAGCTTGCAGTAAAAATGTAGAAAAGGCATTAGGCTAGAACTAAGATATAACATGGGTCCTAGATAAAGTCACTTTTCCCAGTGTGACTTGGAAATTTCAGGGGCTTTTTTGTTTGTTTGCTTTTTTCATGTATGAAACCGACAGAGCTCCATATGGACCAAATTTCTATGAGTAATAAAATCAAGAGGGACTTGTGATTATCTCTCTTTATCATCCTCAATACTTAATATTAGTCTATTTATAAATCAACTAGTATTCACATCTCTGACCATCTTCAAGTTTTTGTTCACCTAGAACTTGTGATTGTGATGTTAATTGTAGTTCTGGCCATTAGACATGCAATCACACTAATATTACATCATCCTAGGTTAAGATGGGCCTAATCCAGCGAGAAGAGGGAGGTTTGGCAAAATAGGTATATGAAGAGGAGGGGATTATGGGAAGATAGACGTACAGGCTAGAGTCACACATCTATAAGTCAAAAAACACAAAGTGGGTCATCAGGTTACCGCAGCCATGAGAGAAGCATGGAGCAGACACCCCCTCCCACCTCAGTGTCTTCAAAAAAAAAATAAATTAATAAAAAGAGCAGGGTCTGGTTAGCACCTTGACCTTGAACTCTAACTTCCAGCTGCCAGAACTTCAAGGATGATATTTCTGGGATTTTAAGTCACCCAGTTTGCTAAAGCAGAGTGTTGAAGTTCCTGGATCTTGAGTGAAGTTAATGATGATGAGTTTGCTGACAGCAAAAGCAATGATAACAGTGACAGGCTATGAAAACAGGACAGAGCCTCAGTCTGGGGAAACATCACTACTCAATCTGAAAGTACACATATGATTGGTCAGTCTCACTTACAGGTCTTGACATGGATTTAATTTGGCTGCCCTGGAAGGTCTCTTAGAGTGACCGGCAGCCACCCTGTAGGAAAACCCCCATACCTCTCACATATAGGAACATTGTAGCAGGCATCTCTAGGTGTCTTAGTCAGAGAAAACATTATTATATAGATGACAGAATGCCCAGGGGCAGATATTGGACCCATAGGTTATAGGTAGGAATGGATTAGCTCCTCACAAGGGTGGGTCTATGTACCTGTCTTCTAGGAGAACAGCAGCAGTATTTACCTATGCTAGGAACTCTTCTACCTAATCCTGGGAGGGTCAGCTGCTCCTGCAGATTTAGCAGGTATTGGATAACACTCCATGGTACATACTTTGAACACGCACTACATATTTCTGTTTCATGCTCAGAATTGAAACCATTGGTGACCTACAGAGGAACCAAAACAGAAAGCTCAACTGCTTTTTCTCAGGACAGAGGAATGGAACCTGAGGCTCTGACCTTGGAGCCAGAATTATACATAAAACTTGGGGAACCTTCCTATCCTCTCTGAAGGGACAGAATTATCAAAACCTGGATATCAAGGTTCTTGGTTCAGGGCTTAGTTACTGTTTCATTGTTGTGAAGAGACATCATGATCAAGGCAACTTGTAAAAGGAAACAGTCAATTGGGGACTCACTTATAGCTTTGGAGAGTTAGTCATGATCATCATGGTGGGGAGTGTGGTGGCAGGCAGAAAGGCATGGTGCTGGAGTGTAGCTGAGAGCTCACATCTGATATGCAAGCTGCTGGCAGAGAAAGAGCAAGTATGGTTCTGACATGGGCTTTTGGAACCTCAAAGCCCACTCTGAGTGATAAACCTCTAACAAGGGCATACCTACCTCACAAAGGCATACCTCCTAATCTTTACCGAACAGTTTTATTAACAGGGGACCAAAGATTTAAACATAGGAGCTTGTGGGGTTCTTTCTTATTCATACCACCATACCGATTAAAGGCTCAACTACCTTGGTTCACATATCCTGTTGTCTTTGATGATTAAACAGCATCTTGCAATAAGTTTAAAGCTGCGTGTTCTAACAAGTTAAAAAGTATGTTATTATCCATCTTGTTTAGCATACACTTTACCCTGGTCCCCATTGCAATTGGTGTGTGTGTGTGTGTGTGTGTGTGTGTGTGTGTGTGTGTGTGTTCATGTATCTGTATAGGTGTGTGAGCTTTTTGAATTTGCATGCACGTGGAGATCAGATGTCTGTTGTCTTCCTCAATTATTTCTCTATTTCATGTTTTGAGACAAGAGCTTCTCATTGAACCTGGAGCTGATTGGCTAGGCTGCAAACCCTCTAAGGCCCAGGAATTCTCCTATTTCTTGTCCTCTCCCCCAGTGCTAGGATTACAGACATACTCTGCCATGCCACGATTTCTGTGTGGGTTTATGAGATGCAAACTCAGCTCGCCATCATGCTTGCACAAAAGGCACTGTGCCAACAGAGAAACACCTCCTCAGCCCCTCTCGTTTATTTTACATATAACTTGGAGGCTAGTTCAAGTTCTGTGTCTTTGACATTCAAGTTAATTTGTCTTGGAAACCCCAATCTAGGCAGTAGGACCTTCAATGCCCCTCCTGATATACTTACCCTCCTTCTACTCTTTCTCCTTGGAGATAGAAACAGAGAGAAAGGGATTGAGGGAAACAATGTGGTGTGCTTCATCCCTCTGATTCCGTCTTGGCCTAATGCACTGAGTGAGTGTACCAGCTCTGACCTTCCTTTGTCGTCTGTCTGTTCTGTATCACTCCAGATGAGGAAAGGTCCCCTTTGCTTTTGATTTTCCCTCAGGCTATTGTTCAAGAAGCAGTGGCCAGTGCTTACTCAGCCAGCAGGCTTCCCTGCTTCAGTCCTTTCTCACCTCTCCCTCCTATCTGAAAATCCCACCTTGTCATGTCCAAAGACTCAATGACAGGTTTTATAAACAATGGACCATTTACTTCAGGCCTATCCTTTAGCAGACATGAAAATTTGGCAGGGACTTTGGAATCTTTTTTTTTTTTTTTTTTTTTTTTTTTTTTTTTTTGCCTACCCGGTCTATTCCAGCAAGGTCACGAAAGGAGTTCAGAAATGATATAATCCAGATATAAATTATAAATTGCTAGGCCCCACTCCTTTAGAAAGCAAAAGGGGCTACTGTTAATTACACAGTGATTTGCATCTAGTCTCCTCCTTTCAGACTATTTTCTGGTTGCCTTTGCTAAGCTATACACTTCCATGGAGAAAGGATTGGGTGGTACCATTTATTGGTGTCCCCAAGGACCTACTGTGGTGCTTCATGAAGCAAAAAGGCACACAGTGAACTGGGAGGAGAGTGGGTATGGGCTGCTTCTCTAGATGGCCATTTCTAGGGAGGTCACCTTCAGAGACTGTAGCTTCTTGGCTTGGACATTTTATAATAGGAACAAGGAATTCCTGCACCAGGGAGAATGTCAAATGGATGGGGTGTTTTGGGGCTAGCTCTTCTTATCTATGTGGCCACAAGCTCTAGCATCCTGGCAATTTTGCCAGAAACCCTGTTCAATCAGTATGCCTCATTTGGATCAATGGGGGGGGGGGTGCTTCACAGTATAAGGGAACTCATTCCTTATGGCCCCAGGAGGGCCTGAGTCAGGCTCTGTGGGGCAAGAGCACACAGTTCCCTTCCTGGGAGGTTTCCATGTTAAATGTCCAACTAATTAATAGTGCTCAGTGGAGGGGACATCCCTTGGGTTAATCATAACTTGCAGGGAATACAGAGACTGAAAAGGCAGAACCACCCTTGCAGAGTACCATGGGCCAGGTACCTATGTGAAATAAAAAGCTAAACAAGCTAAATGAGCTAAAAAAAAATCATAAAAGGTTTTGAGGCAATTAAGCATATGCACTTTGCCTTTGAAAGCCTGTTTGGGAAGTTTCACATACTGTGATCTGAAAGGCAAAGCTAATTCAGAGAAGATGGATTCTGGAGAGTCAAATGGAAGAATTTGGATTTGGTCTCAAACTCTTTATGTCTAAGGCAACCCTTGAGAGTATACCTGGGAGCAGGTGAAGCACATACTGGAGGTTATCATTGAATGGTACCTGCAGCACCTGCATTCTGTGTAACACACAGAGGAGTCCCAGCAATGTCTAGGAAACACAACACTCTTGCCAACAAAGATAGCCCAGGGCAGTCATAGGGAGGTATAAGATTTGGTTAATGATTTTCTTTTCAACAATCAAAATATGCCTTATTTATAAGATTCACAGATCTTAAAAAATAGTGTATCAAAGTTTAATTAGTAAGGTATGTTCTTTCAAGGTGTGTGTGTGTGTGTGTGTGTGTGTGTGTGTGTGTGTGTGTAAATATTGCACGCGAATACCCTACTGTGTTTTATGTTTCTAAATTTTATAAACTACATAGTTATTATCTAAGTAGTATTTGCTTGGCTTTGGCCATTATTCTTGCTCTCTTAATTCTTATTTCAGAGACTCTTTCCAGTTCAAGAAGACAGAGAAGGACTGGAGAAATGACATAGTGATGAAGAATACTTGATGCTATTGCAGAGGACCCAGGTTCAATTCCTTGAACCCACATGTTAGCTCACAACCATCAGTATTGTGGTTATAGGGGACCCACTATTGTTTTTTACTTCTGAATGCCCCAGGTGTGTGTGTGGTTCACATACATACATGTAGGCAAACCATTAGCCCCAATTCCTGTGGCCACAAAAGGCATCACTAATCATCATACTTTTTCCCAAGAAGCTCAGATAAGGAGGACTCTTAGGAAGTTCTTCCCATGGATGTAGTCTTGGCATTCAGGATCAAGTTTATTTGATGCTACAATAAATGTGCTTGGATTAAGGCAAGCCAGTGAAAGGTCCTGCAATTGAATTTTACTTCCTTCATATCTGGTAGCAATGCTCTAAACTTTCATTGAGAAAGGATATTAGAACTGTCTTACAGAATTGTGTTGCTGAGGTCCTGTTTACTACATCACTCAATGAGCTTCATGAGGATGTTTAAGTTTTGATTGCTGAGAGATGCTTTGCATCTCAGTAGAACAGACTCTATCTCTTCTTCTAATAATTAGTATTTATGATGATCAGGGCCTCTTTTCTGCTTGTAGTTGTTAACAAAGACACAGGCATATGTGAGATCATTGCTGATTCATTTAGCTTTAGTCTCAAGTTGAAAGCAAGTTGTTCAAAATGTAGCTAGCACTCTAGCCAGCCAATATGCTATGTCTCATTTTTTACCCCTAGCTTTTCTGTATGTTCCAAATTACTTTTGTTTCTTATCATGCACTGGTTTTCATTATGTGATACGTGCTCTCACTGTGAGCATTCTTGTAGATCAAAGTAAAGTTAAAGAAAAATAATTGAAAGTTGGGTTGTTTAGCTTGTCAAGCTAATGGGAGTTCAGGTAGGATCAAGAAAGGGTCAAGTTTTTCATTGAAGAAAACAGGCAGCTCATTTTGTGATATAAATGATAACCCTTCAGTTCTGAGTGAATTATGGTAGGGGACTTCCTGATACTCACCCGCTTTGAAATCTCCTCCCCAGTATTACGCCATGTGAGAGATCCTCAGTCAGGGGTAATACATTTTGTTATTCATGGTAGATAAGTTTAAGGTACGTGTGTGTGTGTGTGTGTGTGTGTGTGTGTGTGTGTGTGTGTGTGTGTGTAGTAATGGAAAACTAAGCCATCAACATCCTGCTGTTTATGTCAGCCTACCACCTGAGTGCTGTGACAAAACTAACCAAAGAGTATTTTCCTCAGTCTTGTTACATAGATAGGGAAACCTGAGCCCCTACAGGAACAAGGTCATGGTGAAGTTAATTCTGATGGTAGAGGATTGGAAATCAGGCTCTTGATTCCAGGCTCAATGCTCTTTACTCTCTGACACTGTATTCTTAACTCTGATAGAGGTATGGCTGTGTGATAAATGATTAACTCACTAAATTAATGGACTTTGGTGGCTTTTTATCTTTTTTCTCTCACTCTAGATCCACAACATATATTGGTTGTCTGTAGTGTTGGTCATTGTATTTAATGGCTCACTTGCACAGTGAATATATTCGGAAATTCTAACTATCACAAGCACACAGTAAGAACCTATGTTCTTTTGCACTTTTGCACCAATTTCAGTATCTTATGTTATTTAGCCTCACCACTGCCCTGACAAGGATGCCACTGCGTGATGGTGTGAGCCTTTGAACTTCATCAAGCCCAGTCTGCTGGAGCTGTAACTCAGCTCTGCTCAATTCAAGCCTGAGGTTATTTCCCCACAAATAAGCAGCCTGGATTCCTTGGGTCACTAGATAAATTCCAGAATACCAGTAATTGCTGACACTGGGGAAGAAGGAGTTCTTCATTTTTGTCCTATCTTCTCTCCTTCCCTCCCTCCCTCCCTCTCTCCCTCCCTTCTTCCCTTCCTTACACATTCCTTCTTTCCTCTCTCCTCCTCCCTTTTTTGTCCTCTTTTGTCCTCTCTTTTCATTAGCAGGGGAAAATGTCATTTTGAATAACTGTAAAACCCCAAAGAAAAAAATTCTAACACCTATATTGATTTTAACACTTTTGCCATGTTCAAGTTGAAAGACTGAATTCCCTGAATCCCTATTGTATTAAAGGACATCTTTCTGTCCCCAAAAAGTGGGGAGGAGATGAGTGAATAAAGACATTTTGATATTGGCATCAGCTTCATCTTCAATAGACCCTTCTCAAGGTCTTTTACATGTAAACAAGATCGTTAAACACTTACTGTGACATTTATTACCTTTAAATATTCATAAGCCAGTAAGCACTGGGAAACACCCACTGCACTGTAGCTGACCCAGCCCCTCAGAATACAGGATGTGCAAGTCAGTACTTTGAGGAACCTAGAGAACTTTATGTTGCAGCTTCTTCTTTGGAAGCTTTCATGGTACTCACTATATTATTTAATATTCTTGTTTGCAGACAACAAAATAAATCCCACAAAATAGCCCAGGTCTATTCCCTGACATGCGAGCAATGTCAGCAAGAAGACATATACTCTATGCCCGAATATTTACATTTCTCTTAGCCCATCCCCCTGCTCATGCCCTGCTCTGTTCCTAGTGTTAAGCCACTGAACTCTACAAGGATGGGAATGTCTCACACTCATACTTGATATTCTGACCAATGTGTGATGTGATTTTCCAAATGTAAGAAGGGAAATCAATCCAGATATTAGTGAGATGATAACTTCTAAACTCAGTAGTGAAACTCTTGCTGGGTTTCCTCTCAGACATAGGAGAAAAATCATGACTTGTTCATGAAGTTAGAACAGTGGGGATTTGGCTAGGATATGGGGGTGGTAAGTAGGGATGAGTAGGGAAGAAAAGGGCCCCCATCTTCACCTGCCCCTGCTGTAGTTGACATCAAATCTCTTTCATAACAATAGCCATCCTAACAGTGGTTACTGTAACTGCTTAATAGGTAAGGAAATTGAACTATATAGATGAATTTCATGTCACTCCTCTAAGGTCACACAGCTGAGACTCAAACTTTGCTAATCTGTCCCTGTGCTGAAAACACTTGCCATTACAAACACCTAATTCTCCAAGTTCTGAGTTGCTCCTCTCTGAGGCTTCTTGGAACTCGTTAAAGGAATTGCAGATGAGGAAGATGAATGAGTCAGAGACATGGTGGGGGAGACATGGGCTCTCTTGGAGTAGTAGTAGTGCTTCTGCTCTGTGTGGCTGTAAATGAAAAATTGTATCAACCCCAAGAAGCAGAAAAAGGAATCATTTTTAACCTGGCAACAAACGGGTGATGATAATTGGGTGTTGAACTTTTTTTTTTTTCTTAAAAATGTTCAGTAGGGTCTGACTGAGGTTCCATGGTGGAGATTTCTGTGTCCTGTGTGAAGCTGAGCTGGCATGAGGTCAGAGGCTACTCCTTGGTTAATTGTGAAGGGTGGGTTCTGTCACTGTGTAGCTTGACGGTCAGTCAGGTACACTGATAAAGGAAGTACTCATGTGGAGACCTCAAGATGCCACAGAGGTGTCACAGGTCCTACAAATATTCCATTAGAACTTTTGAAAAGTTTTTTTTTTTTTTGCTGTTTTTTTTTTTTGTTTGTTTTGTTTTGTTTTGTTTTTTCTTTCTCATGAGACAGGAAGACACAAAGGATCTTGGACTGGAATCTGAGCATTTGGGGATGTGAAAACTGATCAATGATGATCAGGAACAAACACACATGTTCTTCAGTGAGCAGTGCCTAGTGGGAATGGAGGTGAGCTGTCCCCTGCTTCCAGCCCCTGGAGGAAAAGAAAGACGTGAAAGGGAGTTGCACACATGTATGCACAGGGTGTGGGATAGATGGGGGGGGGTTGGTTCCTGCTCCTGAAGCAGTTGGTACACATTTTGGGGTCCTTCAGTGTACATCATTGGTGTGGTAGTATGTGTTTTTGTTTTCAATGTCAGGCTCCTGCGTGCTGCCCACACAAGTTTCTTTACCCTTGTACCCAGGAATGTGCTGTGGAAAGCTTTGTGATCTATTTCTAGCAAGGCTCAGGTGCCTCTATTCTTGGCTTTCTCCTATTCTTACTAAATGGACAGTGGGTAAAAAATAGCAGTTGCATTTGAAATGTTTTGTTACGTGGAGCTATTGAATTAGGACTGGGTTTGATGTTTATTGTAATTTTTGGATGTTCCTTTCCTGTCCTTGGTACTCCCCTTAAAAAAAAAGAAAAGAAAAGAAAAGAAACTCAAGGTGTTGCTAGAGGTCATTAGAAAAATCAGTTTTGAAAAGAAAATTTCCCTTTTCTCCTCTTTGAAGTTTCTGTAGCAGTTGATTTGAGGAGCACTCCACGATTGCAAAGCAAGCCATTAAAAATGTGCCATCCACAGCTACTTATAGTGCAGGTCAGGGGATTCCAAGACCAGAAGAAACTACACAAAGTAGGGAAATAAAAATGATACGGAGGTTGATTGAAGGTTGCAATATTACAACCTGATTGTTCTTACTGACCTTGCAAGCCCATGTTACATTTGAACTTCAGAGAAAAACAAAAGAAAAATCAACTATAGCTACATAGGCTTCTAATTGTTTTTATCAGGACTCTTGGATTTTATTGAGCTAAAATGTTTGAAAGCCATTGAGTTAAGAGGTATTTTTTTTTTTTTTGAAAAAACAAAACAAAAAAAAAAAAAAAGAAAAAGAAAAAAAAGAAAAAGCAGTTTTCTTTGATCATTATTGGTTTTCTTGATTCCTTAGGCTGTGATTGCCTTTATGAAGCAATGCAGGGCATAGCTAAAGTATCCTAAAGCAATTCTTTCCTAAGCACCTAAGAACTACTTAATTTTTGTTTTTCATCTGAGGTCTTTTTTTCTTTACTATTTCTAGAAAGCCTGTTTTGTATGTGCATGTGTGTATGCATTTTGTACGCATATGTCCTCGTGTGTGTGTGTGTGTGTGCATTTTTGTCTGTGTATGTACTGGTGTGTATGCATTTGTATGTGTGTACCTACTCATGTATATGCATATGTTCCTGTGGAGGCTTCAGACTGATGCCAGGTGTCTTTCCTAATTGCTTTCAACTTCTTTTTTTTTAAATGAAGGGTTTCTCATTGAACCCAGAGCTATCCAATTTGGCAAATGTGGCTGGCCAGCAAGTCAGAGGGATGCTCCTGTTTTACCAGCCCCCCACACACCCAGTACCCCACACCCAGCACTGGAATTACACATGCTACTGTGCCTTTCTTTTTATGATTGTATGGCAAGCTCTTATATCTCTTGCCCTGAAGACCTAATTTTTAAAACAAAATAGTTTGTCTCTGAATACAGGTGAGTAGGTCCATTCAAAACTATTCAACAAACTATACATCTCTTGATTATTTCAGATATGGTTCCTACACGTAGAAACATAGAAAACAAAGAGGAATCTCCCAACCTCATTGCATTTGCATTCTCACAGGTGGAGATGTACATAAAACGCATCAGGAAGTAAGAGCTCTGGGGTAAAAGAAACCAAAGAAGGAGGCAGGTGAGTGTGCAAGAGGTGGGGTCCTGTTTGGGGTCACAGAGAGCCTGTGAAAGGATTTGAACAAAGTCTGGAATAAAGTAAGGGAGCATGACATGGGGGAACTGGATCAGAGAGACTGTTCTGAGAAGGCAGCATGTGGCAAACCTTGGATACTGTGCATGTCCATAGGAAGAAAGAAACAACATGGTCAGGTTTCTTCTGCCCATGGGTGCAGTAGGCCTATCCCCCAAGACACTCCTATAGACATTGCTTCTCAAGGCAGAGACATAAATTTTCTTGAAATCTCAGGAATTTAATTCTGGCTGTGAGGTCCCACTTTTCTATAGATGTGGATATATTTAGTCTTCTAGTTCAGATCTTTTAGCCCCCAAGCTAGGCCCTGTTAAGAGCTGACCAATGCATACAGGTTAGATAAGCCCAGAATGTTGATTGTGGTGGTGATGGGGGTAGTGATAATGGTGATAATGATAGCTGGTGATCATGGTGACAGTGACACGTTAATAAGCATAATTGCCACAATTTTGTAGGACATCTAAAATTGTCTGTTGGCAAATGGGGATACTAAAATGATCTATTGAACTCACCTTTTAGAAGTCATGAGCATGTGTTTGAACCCAGGTCTAGCAGAGAGGATAAAATCTAAACCTCTCTGTGGTCATGAAACCCTGTTCCAAATGTATGCCTTGTGGGCTTTGGCTAAAGGACAGACTTCTTTTATGCCTTCTTGTTGAGAAGGACACATTGAAAGGCATTTTTCAGAGCCTGGCACAGGGAGTTAGGTCCTGTCCATCATTTTCTGAGAAGCTTACTGAAGCAAGCCCTTCTTTCTAAATCATGAACAAGCATCGCTTCCCTAACCTCCGACAGTGCTGATGGCGATTCATCTGCTGAGCATCAACCATCAAGGGTCAGCCTCACATTTGTCACACATTTCTCATTCTATGGAATCTGAACCTCTCGTGCCCCAAATCAGGCCTAGTCTTTAGCTAGTGATTTTTTTACGTCTGGATCCTGTGCAAACTGTGCTTGTCTCCTTCTTCCCACCCCCACCCTGGGTCATGATTCCCCTCTTTAATGTGAGAATTTTAGAAATGCAAATCTGTCCTTTGCTGGGATTCCATGCCTTATGTATTCACTTCTTTGGGATATGCTCTGAAACAGTCACTTCCCACAGCAGCCAAATTTCTAGAGGAGAAGTTTCTTGTGTTTAAACCCAAGATTTCAAGGGCAGATGAGATTTTTTTTTTCAAGAGTTAAGGAAATACTATCACTTATATCTTTGACAGAACATTTGCATTTGTTTTCCTTCTAAGGAGAAGTTAAGCCCATGGTACTCTCATTTTCAAACTATAGAATGGAAGCCACATAAGAGACAAGTGGAAGAGAAGAAAGACATATTTTGTTGAAAATAAAGTTTTTTCAAATTGCTCAGTCACATGACTTTATCTAATGTAGGAACCCTAATTGCCGAACTGAACTCACAAAGGGCCAGGACACATGTACTTTAGGTTTCATGACCATGTAACTATTTTCACCCCTGTCATTGTTACATGAGAACAGCCATAGGTAACATTCAACCCAGTGAATGTACTGTGTTCCAACTACCTTTGTTTTCAAATCAGATAATTAGATTCCACCTTTAGGCTGTAATTTTGCCTCTGCTTGGCCAAATAGAAGACCTACTATGTGTCAGTGCATCCCAGCAACACATAGAAGTAAAAGTAAAAAATGGAAGGACTGTTGTTAATCATTTTTCCAGCCCCTTAATTTTATCTACATGGGTTTATTGGCTACTGTAGCTTATGTCTTATTAACAGCATCAAGAAAAAAAGGGACTAATATATACTACATAGCTTAGTACCTATGGCAAAGGTTGCTAGTCATCTTTAATCACTTTTTCTGCAGTTTCCTTAATAACATAGCCCTGAAGTTCTATTTGGACCCATGGCCACTAAAATAAAAACTTAGTTCCTAGGGCTGGAGAGACTTGCTGATTTTGCAGAGGACTGTGCTTAAGAGACTTGCTGATTTTGCAGAGGACCAGTGTTCAGTTCTTAGCTCAGGTCAGGTTACACACGTATGTGTAACTCCAGTTCCAGAGAATCAGACACCTTCTTTTGACCTCTGCAGGCACAGAGTTCACATGCATATAACCCCTTCCCACAAACACATACTTTAAAAAGTAATATATTTCTCAGCTTTCCTTGCCTCTGATTATGGTTATATGCATAATTCTATCTGTGCTTATATGACACCTAGATAATGTGTCCTTAAAGGGGGGAATTTAATGTTCTTTCTCCCCGTTTCATTTTTGCTGACTAGAAAGTAGCAGTGGTGGCTAGAGCTTCCGTGACCATGCTGCACATTGGTGGAAGGAATGGGTTG
The DNA here is from genome assembly GCF_943737965.1 of Phodopus roborovskii. NCBI lineage: Eukaryota > Metazoa > Chordata > Mammalia > Rodentia > Cricetidae > Phodopus > Phodopus roborovskii. The sequence continues at coordinate 8,119,315 of NW_026126480.1, read as the reverse complement.
AGGTGAGAGAGAGAGAGAGAGAGAGAGAGAGAGAGAGAGAGAGAGAGAGAGAGAGAGAGAGAGAGATACCTGTGCTATGTTGCATCATACCAGGACTGAGCTGTCTCCAGACTAGACCTGCCCACGCTTAGAAGATGTCAGCCTCTTGTCTCCTCGTCTGGATTGCATCTGCTGAGTCATCACAGAAATTCTTATTTCCATCCTTTTCTATTATGTTCTTTCACTGCCTTTAGGATTTTCCCAATGTATTTGGCACTTGTAATATGAATTGGTATAATTTTATTGATCTGCAGTAGGTTCTAATAACCTTGCATAGGTTTGGTTGCACAGTACAGTACCTCACCTTAGGCCTCATGTCCTCTATGTTTTTGTTTTCCAGGGATGTCTCAGACAACCTAATTAGTTACATCTTGTACAACCTGCCATACTTTGATATGTGCAGATAGGAGGTACCAGAGAATTAACAACTGTGGGATTATCTTCGCCAATGGGAAGGACTTGAAGGTTGCATGCTACTCCTTTTCTTCCTTTAGGCAGATAATTCTGAGCTGCATTTTCTAGAGATTGTGGGAAATTTCCAGTAGTACTGAGAATCAGTTCTCTGTTCTTCTTTTTTTTTTTTTTTTTTTTTTTTTGGTAATTTTCCCCCATTTGACACAAGCTAGAATCATTTGGGGAGAGGGAACCTTAATTGAGAAAATGCCCCAGGACTGGAGAGATGTCTCAGCTTTTAAAGGCAAAGCTCACAACCCAAAATATAAGAGAAGATGGGAAATCATTTTCTTGATCAGTGACTTATGTGGGAGAACTTAACCTCTTATAGGGGGTATCAACTCTGGAGAGGTTGTCCTAAGTTGTATAAGAAAGCAGTCTGAGCAAGCCATGAGGAGCAAGCCAATAAACAGCATCCATTCATGGCCTCTACTTTAGTTCCTGCCTTGAATTCTTGCCCTGACTTCCCTCAGTGATGAAGTGTGACCTGAAAGTAGTAAGATGAAATAAACCCTTTAATTCTCAAGTTGTTTTTGATAATGGTGTTTTTATCACAGCAGTAGAAACCCAAACTAAGACAACCAATTACTTTTATGGTTATCAAAACACTATCAAATTCTTATTTTGGCCTTTTCCTCTTTCTTTTCCCTTATTTCTTTATAAGCCTAAATGCAGACCATTGTCTTACTGTCTTAGGTTACAATCAGAGTGATATTTTCCCCAAGGGGGAACACAGAGTGAATGCAAGAATATCATAGGTGAGTGTTTTTGGGTAGACTAGAGATGAAAATACTTTAAGAATTAAAAAACACAGAAAATAAAGGGAAAATTAGAGGAAATTCCTTAAAGTAACAGGAGGCAATGTCTTCTACCATGTGAGACAGCTGATTATAAGCCTTCAAGATTTGTCAACAGTTTGGATGTATGATTAGAAACTGGATAAATGAATCTAGTTATGCAGTTAGAACAGCCATAGATTGTCACCCTTTATTGTTAGTAGAAACTTGAGTAGGGTTAAGAGGCTAATTGAACTGAACTTGTGAAGTTGGCTGAACAATGCTCATACAATAACATGATAGCTGAGCTTCCTGCCTCCTGCCTCTCTGCATGGCCTGCAATTGTCACTACTCAACAGCTGCCAGGGAGCTGTTCCCAAGGCACATCTTGGCAAGAGTAGACTTCCTCATTGACCATCAGTGTCTCACAATGGCTTACTGCAGACCTTCTTTTTAGTCTGTTCCCAATGCACTTAAAATTTCAGTTAAGTTGGATTAACACCATTCTTTGAAAGCACTCCCTACCATCCTGTCCTCAGGCTATTTTCTTTGTCTGGAATAGTCTTCTTGAACTGTGCTTATTACATTTGAACCTCTCCCAAATGCTACTCTCTACAGGAAGTCCAACCACGCTGAGGTGTCCACACACTTTTCTGAACCTTAAGGCCTCTTGTATTTCCTTTACAGAGCTTATTTTAAGCTGCCCTGCATTAAAGATATCTGCAAAAATACTTGTATTGCCTTTAGGATGAATTGAATTAGATGAATATGTAACCTGTATACAAGATGCACCTGGTGAACTATAAAATACAGATCTAAGTCCTTCTGAATTAAATAGAGTTTGTGAATGGGGAAAGAGGAGAGTAAGTAGGGGAGAATTCACCAATATGGGGCATCTACTATGTGTCAAGTGCTTTCTAGAATTCTTTCATTTTCTGAATCTTCACAAACTTCTAGAAAACAGGGAGTGTAAAATTCATTTTGGAGAGGAAAGTAAAGTCCTGGATGGTAGTATTAATGACTATAGGTGTACAGCTAGTGAGGGTTGGAATTAACATTTGAATTCAAATCTCCATGGCTTCAAGGCACTTTCATGTTCCAGTATTGGAGAGGGGACATGAAATTTATTGTCCTAACTGGAATACTTTTGGGAATAAAAAGGAGGGTTATTAATAGATACGCCATGGCAACTTAGGTAAACTGGGACTATCCAGGGTGAAATGTCCTATGATCACTCTAATTATAAACCACTCCTATCTCTTTCCTCTCAGTTTGAATCAAACTAAAATAAATCTCCTCTTGACATTTTACTTCTCTCAGTTAGGGACTGAGAAGAAATAATGGGGCATTGAGGAATTTTCCTTTACCAATAACTAGAAATAAATTCACATTATACAATGGGGTGGATAAGGGAGTGTGTCTTCTCATGTTCTTTTAAGATACTTGGGGATGTCCCTGGAACTTTTTATTGCCTCCTCTTAGAAGACTGGGGTGAATAATTATCTACTTAAGTGGCATTAAACAAATTCATTTTGTTGCACTGGTGTTAGGCATACAAGACCCATGTCTAGCTCAGCTACATATAAAATAGGTAATGAACAGGGCTGTAACATGGCTGCTTTTTGAGATTTTATTTTGTACTAAGCCTCATACTTGCATTACCTCACTGGTTTGGTTTTATATATTGTCTTATCTACTTTTCATGACAGCCAGGTAAGGCAGGTTCTAAGTTTATTCTTTCTTTTTTTCAGAAGGAGGAGGAGAAGAATAAGGAGGAGGAAGAAGAGGAGGAGGAGAAGGAAAAACAAAGCATGTAGTGACTGAGTTGCATCTAACTGCTTAAATATTTGAGTAGAGTGGGGCATAAAATGATTGGCTCCAAAGACCCATGTCCTAAATAGTAAGATTTATGACTCCTAGGAGGAGATCAAGAGGTCAAATGCATAGGTCACTGAGAAGGTTAAGCAGTTAGCTCATTTAAAAAGTTCTAAGCATTGTGCATAGTCATAGGTAATCATTCCACCAATAACACATGCCATTGTTATTTTCAAACTAAACCTTTGAGGAACAGATAGATGCTAAATGTGATGATACTAAGGACATTCCAAGATAAAGGATCAGTTAGATGTAAAGATGTAGAGGGGAAATTCCATAATGTGTCTGGAAAGTAACTGAGTTAGATGTGAAGTTGATATGGGAAGGGGTAAGCCCAGAGATGAGATATGGGGTAAGACAATCAGTTATGGCCACAAGAAGGGAATTACTTTACAGTTCTCCCTAAGTCTTCCAGGAGTTATGCTAAGTGTTCTATGCATAATATCTTGATGTTCACAGGAGCAGAGTGTGGGCAGACATAGTTAGGGTAGGCAATGTGGCCAGGGATACTTCCTAGCATGAAGAGAAGCAAGGATGACTGATAAACATCCTCTGGGCCCTGATAGCCTTTCAGTGGCAACTCAGGGATTTTTCGAGTCTAGATTCCCCTCCAAATTACTTTCTATGTCTCATTAGTCCAACAGTTAATGAGTCCTCCTTTTTGGGGGATTCACAGAGGCATCTTTTCCTCACTTCTTTGTCTCATTTCTGGCAAAGCTTTGGAAGTGTGTTTTGAAACTCCTTTCTGAACACATCAGGGAGAGGACTGACAACTGGATTTCCCAGAGGAGTTGGCATTTCACAATTAAGATGTGTAAACATCTCATTGCCATCACACCCTTTATGCTAGTGTCTGGGCATGGATCCCTTGGGGTAGCATTTCTATCATGGCTTCATGCCTTTTCCTGCAGTGTCCATGATGCTGTCAATACTGAACATATGAGAATATTATTATTTTCTGGTTGGGGGATGCATAACAGAGAAATTTCCCCAGACTACAAGTGAATGCAATTGTGATTGTAAAAGACTTTTCATCAAACCAGTGGATAAGTGTTAAAAAGATGCTAAAATAGGCAGATCTTTAATTTCCATTTCTTGGAATACCCTTATGAGCTTCTTTAGGGACATTGTTTGGAAGACTGTTGAAGGAGAAGGAAACTGATGCTAGCAACTGTCGTGGGACCACTGCAAGCACAGGGGTCATGCCCAGTGAGTCTCAGGGTGACCAGCATTATAAGCAAGGAAGTATATAGTAGTCTGGAGTTTGTGTGTATACTACCTTACCCTTGGATGTCCTGCCTAGCTGCAAGATCACCCTGACCTTGGGCAACAGCAGGATATCCAAGATTAGTCTCAGCAATGGTTAAGTGTTTATGGTGCTTCAGAAACCAGAAACCTGAAACCATAACGATGACTTGTTATCGATCCTTGGCCTTTTGGTTAAGATCAAGTGTAGAACAATGACTTGTTGTAATGAGTATTTGCATGTAAAGCTGTTTGGGAAAAAATACACACACTCCCTCCACACACACACACACACACACACACACACACAGTCACACACACTGCAGTTTTCAATGTTCAGTGACACTTCAATGAACAAATATTTGAAGGGGAGGCGGGGAGATGGAGGGATAGAACTACATGCGCGCAGTGGAGAGAGGCAGAACTGGAGATGCTGCAGTGGTGACAGTGTGGAAGAAGGGGGTGATGAGTGGGGGAACATGTAATGCCAAGCAGGATCAACAGGGGTGTGCATGCTTCCCAGCCACATGACTTCCCTGGCTTGGAACAGTGACTGGATGTGTGAGATGGAGAATGACCTATTTTTTGGATTAGGCATCCTTGAAAGCTCTTCATTATCTGTGCTGCCCCAGGAGGTTATGTTGGTATCTGAGATCTGTGATACAGTGGGTGTGCTGGTATCTCTGCTTCCTGATGCTGATCCATGCTGTGTTGATGTCTGAGGTCCATGTGGATGTCTGTGGTCTGTGCAGCAGCCAGAGGCCATGCTGATGTCTGTGCTTCATGTCTTAACTGGAGGCCATGTTGATGTGTGTTGGTGATGCTGCCACCTGGAGCCATGCTGGTGTCCATGGTTCATGGTCCATTTTTCATGTTGCTACTAAGGCCCATGTTGGGGTTTGTGACCCTGCTGTGGTTGGGGGGGGGTGTTGATGCCCATGGCTTGTATTGCCATTGAAGGCAATGGAGATGTCAATGGTCTGTTTTTGCCACCTGAAGCCATTTTGATGTTCATGGCCTGTGTTCCCATTGAGGGCCATGATGGTGTTTGTGGTCCATACTAAAGCCTAAGGCCCTGTGGATGTCCACAATCTGTGCTGTCACTGGAGACCATGTTGATATCCATAGTCTGTGTTACCATCAAAGGTCACATTGATGTCCATGACCTGTCTTACCAGTGAAGAGCATGCCTGGGGTCTGTAAGGCTACCTGGTGCCATGTTGATGTTCTTAGTCTTTGCTGCTGTTGTGGACCATGTTAGAGTCTGGGGTCAATGTCAGTGTTGGAGCCCATGTTGATGTGTGTGGACTGTGCTGCCACTTGAAGCCATGTTGATATGTGTGATCCATGGGGCCTCTGAGGGCTATATTGGTGTCTGTGATCCTGCTGAAGCCAAGGACCATGTTGATGTCCATGGCCCATGTTACCACCTAAGCCCATGGGGATATCTGTGGTCTGTGTTGCCACCTGAAGCCATGTGGTTGTCATGGCTCTTGATGTAGCCAGAAACCATGTGGAAGTCCATAATCCATGCTGCTGCTGCCTGTAAAGAAAAAGGAAGCCCTCCCCCACCCCCTGCAGTGGTATTGATGACCACAGTATCACATTGAAAATGAGAGACAAAGAAGGCTTCTGTGACAACCCCTCCTTGTCCTTCCCTCTCCAAAGAAAGAGTCTAGACAGGAAGCCATTGAAGAGAACTCTTAGGAAATATGGTAAGGATGCTAAAGTGTAGTTCTTCACAGATGAGGGCTTTTGGTGGGAGTGGGAGTGAGAAAGGGGCTGGTCACTGGCAATTTGACCACACTTAGTGAGTATATGGGCACCACAAATTGGACTTGGTATTTTTTTCCTTTTGTTTTGGGGGAGGTTATGGGGTAAGGGGTAGACTTGGGAGGATGTGATCGTGACTGAGGTGCATTATGTGGAATTTCCAAATAATAACATATTATGTTAATAATAATAATAATAATCATAATAGAATTTCAGGTGCACTGCTGCTCCCACCCAGCATTTAAATGGGTTCTGGGGATTCAAACTCCCCTTTGCACACTTGCTCAGAGTCAGTTTAACTACTGAACCAGTGCCCCAGCTTCTACCCTTTAGCTTTTTAAGTTTGCAAGTTTTTATTTCAGTAAAGCTCTCGAAAGTTTCTCTATGACAGGTTCAATTGCTAGCAACACTGTTCCTGTGCTCAGGGCTCACTATTGATAAGCTAAGAGCTACTTGAAGGCAAACTCTCTATACTGTGATGGCTAATGTGATATCTGGGAGGCTAAGTGTCTAATGAAAGGAAGGTTACACAGCATGAGTGTGCCAGACCAAAGGAAGGTGAATGCTTGAGAGCAGAGAAGGACAGCATAAGATCTCATCAGTCTGCTCAGAGCAGTGTGCAATTTGAAATATATCAATTGCCTTTTCTGGAAATTCTCCACTTACCATTTTTGGACTGCCATTGACCAAAACTAACTGAGAGCATTAAAGGAAGATTATAAATAAAGGGGGCTATTGTAGTTGTATTACGTCTTGGAATATTAGTTGTAGAACATCTTGGAAACACATAGAAGTGTTATTAAGCAGATAAGTGCATGTGTGAGCTCATGTTTTTGGAATGGAGGCTCTGAGCATATTGGTGTCTTCCCTTTCAGTTGTTTTGTTAACACAAACATGCAATCAAGTCCTCTTTTTTAAAATATGATTTTAAATTTTAATTTAAAAGTAAAAGCATTTCCTCAATTTCCATTAAAAAATGCCCAATTACCATCTTGCTTTCCCTTGCTGAGTCTTATAGTTATCTGTGTACCACCTTCTCTGACCAGCAATTTTTAAAAAAGATTTATTTATTATGTCAGTGTTCTGCCTGCATGTATGCCTGCATGCCAGAAAAGGGGACCATATCTCATTATAGATGGTTGTAAGCCACTCTGTGGTTTCTGAGAATTGAACTCAGGACCTCTGGAAGAGTGGCTAGTACTCTTCACCTCTGAGTCATCTCTCCAGCCCCCATGACCAACTATTTATGAGTTACAGTGGGGCAGAAAAAGCCCTTAAAAAGGGCATTAGGACCCAGTGCTCTGCCCTTCTCTGACACTGGCATGTTGGTAAGGCTTGTGTGGTGTCCATGCACTGATCTCAATTTCCTGATTTTTATGCAAGGAGGCTGGTTTGAGAATACACCCAAGGCTTCCCTTTCGATTCCATGTGCATCTTTGTGTAACTTTTTTTTCCTCCCAGTGAAGTGCTTACATAGGTTTAATGACAGAAAGTTAAGAAAAATTTCTGACCAGCTTTCTTCCAACACAACATTACTTTGAATACACCTGATCAGGAATACTTTGTGCAATTAAAGAAGACAGATTGCTTCATGGGGACAAAGAGCTGGATGTATTAATTAAATATCACGTTCCTATTCGTGCCACGCTAGCACAGTTCTGAAGGTTCGAAAGGCAGGAGTGAATGTGGAAAGTACCTTCCTGCAGGAGGTTCCAGAGGTGGCAGCTGTCTGGGCTGGCCTTTCCCTCTGTTTCATTCTCAGGGTTCACCCCTGGGCTCTTTCCTTTCCTTTGGTTGAATCTTAACTTAGAAGTTAGACACAACGTTTCCCTTGGTCTGTCTTGTGATGCTTGAGTTAGTTTCCTTTTGTTTATTAAGAAACTAGAAGGGATGGGGGGGGGCCAGCAAGATGGTTCAAGTATTGGCACTTGCCAACAAGCCTGATGACCAGAGTTCAATTCCCAGGACTTACATGCTGGAAGGCGAGCACTGACTCTCACAAGAAATCCCCTGACCTCTACACACAGATACATAAATGTAATTGAAAAGGCTAGAAGTCATTTACACTGAAGGTTTGAGTTACTCAAATGACTTATGGGCATGGACTAAGCTGGTATTAGATCTTAGTCCATCCATTTATTTGTGTGACTTTGAATTCTTACCCAAGCCTTGACCTCCTCATCCTAATGTTGGAGATGACATGGTCATGTTTACTATGACACATTATGAAGGGAAATGCACAAAACAGCACATAACTAGCATGCAGCCAAGGGAGTATAGTAATCATTATGATGGTAGTGGTTTTGTGTACGTGTATCATTTGTGTCTTCATTGTGAAGAATGTGCTGGTTAAAGTTTCTCAACATAATTCTTAAGACAAATTCCCAATGGTCCCCGGCAAGCGTGTCCTTAGCGTACAGAGAGCACACAAATGAGATTCTGTTGTAATAATCCGATAATTTTTCCTTGAGGAATGATAGGATTTTTCAAGCCTTTCCCTGGGGGAGATTTTGATAAGAGCTTTTGGCTGATTACTTTCTCTATGCTATGTCCTGTTTAGCTGATAAGCTCTCAATCTCCCCATTTCACATTGTTTTTCTCTTCCAGGCTTCACCCATCTCATTGCCTTCATCTTTTCAGTTGTCAGAGTAAAACTGAAGGGTTTAGAAGGTAGCTACTGGGACATTGGGGAGGGATAGCTAAAACCTGAGGCAAGTGAACGGGTTAGTGCCACCTCAGTAAGCGTTGTAGTGGATGTGGGAATTAATGTAATCTACAGGACACAGGTTCCTGCACTTATCTGTATTCAAAGCCTGGCTGTCACATGGCATTGAAGCTCTAGGCCTCCTCTAACTCTGCCTTGGGCTAATCAAACATTGGATTTTTTTTTTTTTTCTTTTACAATAGCTGTTTCAGGTCAATGTGCTTTAAAAAAAATCCCATTATTATCTTTTGGGAACCAATGGTTATCTAAGAACCATGGAATTTTACCCCAGAAAATATTTAGCTGAGAATCAAGGCCAGTGGTAAGAACTGTGGCTTTCCCAAAGAATTCACAGAATATCCACAGTGCTTGTTATTTGACGAGCACTCAGTTGGGGATAGACTGACCTTAGTCTTTTATAACTGTCTGACATATTTGCATCAGTACATGTAAGTGACTCAGGGGCTCATTCTGAATAGTTTCTTCAGACAGTGAGTTCAGTTTTTACTTATTGCTTCATTTTGACCCAGAGCGCTTATAGGAACTATTGGGGACACAGACCCAAACAAGCTTGGAGCCGGCCGCTATTATGAGGCCCCATTTGGAAAGCTTAGAGACCTCAGGAAGAAAGACAGAACCTTGCCTGACTGGGGACTGTTATGGACTAATGCTTGTGTCCCTCTGAGCATTGTAGTTGAACTACTGGGAGGAAGTGGCTTCTGCATATGGAACCCTTATGACTGGAGAAGCGGCTTCATAAGATGAAACATGAAAATCACTCTTATTCTCCCCACTGTGTGTAAATACAAGGTAAACATGGCTCTCTCAACCCACTGAGTGTCTATATCACACGTGGATCACCTACTATGTATAGATACAAGGTAAAGATGGCTCTCTCATCCCACTGTGGTGTCTTTACCACACACTGGATCACCTACTATGTATAAATATAGGGCAATATGGCTCTCTCAACCCACTATGTGTGTCTTTACCATACAGTGGGTTACCCACTATGTGTAGATACAAGGTAAAGATGGCTCTCTCCCCACTATGTGTACCTTTATTACACACTGGATCTGCTTACACTTTGATATTGGATTCCTCACCTCCAGAACTGGAAAAAACAAATACCTTTTTTTTTTTTTTTTTTTTTTTTTACAGCCTCCCCAAGTCTATTGCAATTTGTTACAGAACCCTGCAGGGAGACAAAGACTATAGTGGGCACTGATTTGTCCACTGTCAATGTGAATCACCTTCCATGACGCATTACTTTGTTTTAGACTGAAAGCTACAACATCTACTTCCCAGAATGTTGATGGCAAGAGACTCAGAGTGATTTAGATGTCCTTACTAAGCTACACGTGAGCGAGAATGTAGCAGGGTCCCACTGAGTTTTTCCTGTTTCTATTGCTAGGAAGGAAGAGGAGCCACGGTGGGGGGTGGGGTGGCATTTGATTTTGTGTGTGGCTATAACAGAGATTCTTATGCACATTCATTTGGAGCACAGCCAAAGTTGGAGCACCATTATGGAGCCAGCATGTCCAGTAAGTACTCTACTAGGCAACTTGTTGCTGCACCTCTCCGAGTAGAGCAGGCAAACAGACTAGAAGTGCAGTTCCTTTATGTAGCTTCGATAGCTATTTCTGGAAGCTGTGCCTCCAAATGGCTCTTCAGATCTCCAAAGTCCTAGATGCCAGGATGGTCAAACTTAGGATCAGATGATAAAGACCAGTAGGCTTTTGTAGGCTGTGTGGTTTCTGATACAATTCTTAAAAATGGATTTAAGCAACATGTAACAAATAGGTGTGACTGTATTTATAAAAAGCAGTCAGCAGGGCAGATCTGAGCTATGGAGCAGAGATGACTGATCCCTTTATGATATACCCTCTTCTGCTTTCTTTTATTATTATTATTATTTTTATTTTTCTTATTTTACATATTGATCCCAGTTCATTTTCCCTCCCTCTTTCCCTCTAGCCCTCTCTCTCACTCTCCCATACCCACTAACCACCCTCCCCTCCCCCACCACTCCACATGTAGGGTGATGCCTATTCTGCTTTTTTGATAGAGTCTCCTTACTTAGAAATATTCAAATCCAAGAGAGACTAGAATGTGAGAAAGGAAGAAGGGGGAATTTATGTTCTGGCCCTTTGGTTCAAGGGGCTAACAAGGAAGCAGGTTAGTAGTAGGCATATCATGCAGTAAGCTGGACAATGATCTTTATTTCGTACTATGACTCCTGTCCTTCTGGCTTTCACAATACCCTGTCAAGGAAATATAGGTGGGAAATACTGAGAATTCTCAGAAATCTTTTCTTAAAGTCATTGGGCTTATGGGAAGACAATGCAGAATTTGAAACCTGAATTTGAATGCCTGTGTCTTAGTTCAGGGATTCTTCTAGTGTGCTATTTGCCTTTAGAAGCTTGCAACTAAAATCTAGAATAACGGGAATAGTCTGAGGATGTTACTTGTGGATGTTTTGAGGGTACTGTGGGACTCTGCTAAGCAGTGTGTGTGCTGGCAACTAGCAGCATTTGGAAGCTCATTTTAAATGTGGATCCTCAAAATCCATCTAGTGATTACTGAGTCAGAACCTGTTTTCTATCAAGATTTCTAGGGAATTCACATGCACAGTGCTTTCAAGAAGCACATATAGATGATTTCTTAAAAATGAAATGCTTGGAATTGAATCCCCAAAACTTAGGAGATAGAGCACAGCAAACTAATCTGGAAGTCAAAAGCCATGGGGAGGCTGAGTGGTGGAGAGGTCTGTTGGACTATGTCGATGAGGGGTACTGGGATACCTAAAAATCCTTGACCACGCTTGAAACTCCTTGGTCATAACTCCTCATTACTCCTTACTGTATTTTTTTTTTCTAGATGATGATCTATACACTTAAGAGGAAAAATAATGCATAATAAACCCTAAGGTATAAACTGAAACATTTCTTATCCTTGCATTTTATTATCTAATATTGTCCCAACAACACTATAGTCTAAGTGTTGTTATTCTACTTCTCATGTGAGGCTACCATCATCATTATCACCACAAACCAATCTATGTTACATTACTGGTCCAAGTCCCATACACATACCACCAACTTAATCCTAAAACTAAATTTACAGAGCATCCCTATTCTCTAGACAAGAAGACTGAGGTGCAGAGAACTGAAGTAACTTACTCATGGCTACATCATTAGTATGTCATGGAGTAGGACAAGGGAGTCCAGATACCTAAGGACATAGAGCTGACATAGGGCACAGCACAGTCTTGATTCAGACCAGTGCTCTTTGTCACGACACCATGTTCTTAAGTAAGGACAGACTGACTGTTGGAATCTACCCCAGACTTTGGAATCTGCCATTTGGGATACACAGTTTTAAAATCCCCAGAGATAATTCTATTAGTCAGTTCTGGTCCAGTACCATAAGTCTCCACTATGCTTAGTTAGGCATATTTATAATTTCCTGGACTATGATTCCCTAGGGATATGTTGTTTTATGTATCTCTGTGAGCATTCTTTCAGTGCCCAGTTCTGGACTTGCCTCAGTAGCTTCTGTAAATTCCTGGTTACAACAGAACTGTGTCCTAAGGTCTAATCATATGGCAGTGGCTCTCAAATGTTAGCACACACTAACACCTCCTGGAATGTATTCAGAACACAGATTCCTGGCCTTTCCTCTAGATCATCAGTCTGATTCCATTGCTCACGAATTTGCATTTCTAAGGAGTTCCCAGGAAGTGCTTCTGTAGCTGGTGAGGCTGTTGCTGCTGGTGGTAGTCTGGGGACCTGCAAAATGCTGGTTTAGAAAGGTTCCAGTGCTTTGAGAGAGTCACAGGGAACACAGACAAGTGGGGAATGGCATCATCATGATGTTTAGAGTTCACATTTTGAGAAATGACTCAGACTACCATTTTGTGAGCACATGATCCATGAATTAGGGCTGGGACAAATGACATCTGGTAGCATATGCTTTGAGACTATTGTGCCTTTAATTTTATCTCATTTAATAATGTGGAAACTGTCATAAACTAATTGGGATTACATGATCAATTTTTCCATTTTTAAAAATGTTAACAACACATCATTACAGAGTAACAGTCAATTTACTGACTATTGATGTGAATGTAGCACATTTCACAAAGTCATATTTGTGTTACAAACAAAAAAACCTGATATTACAAAAAGACTGACAAGATGGAAGAAAAATAAATATCTCTTATGATTTATTTTTCTTACATTTTATCATCAGAGTAGAGAATGCTGATTGTGGAGGCTGTTAGTGCATGGGCACAGTGAGCCCCATGTGATCGTGGAAGACTTCAGAATTCTCTGATCTTCATTGGTTAACAATTTTCTAGTGACAGGAGGGACTGGAAGGGCAGAAGCTGTCTTTATGATTTCTTCTTTATTAAGACACTGGGTTCTTATTCTGAGAGATGTACCCAGAGGATAGGGACCTATTGGCAAGGGCTTGGAAAATGGTAGGTAGGAGAATTCTCCCCGAAAAGTAGGCATCAGGGTTGGCTTCTCTTTACCTTCAGAAGGCCAGTTTTCATGGCTTCTCTTGAAGCTAGAACAATTTTGGCTGGCAAATTTTAAATTTTTTTTTTCTTTACACTGACAGCATAAGCTCTTTGAGGGTTGGTAATACTTCTTACTCAGCCCCAAATGTCTAATACCAATAGTATGAAGCCTAAATGCATGTTCATTGATGTTTGATTAAATATCAGTGCTATCTTGTGGCAAGGGGTGCATCCAGATATGACTCTGATGACAGAATTGTGTGCGACTAGAACACAACATATGCTATGTTTTACATGTGATTTTTTAATCTATTATTTATATGGAAATAACAATGGTCTTTGGGAAGAGTAAATTGATTTGCAGCAAGCCCACACATTAGGTAAGTGCACAGTGAGTACTCAAGATTTTCTGTTATATTAATGACTGACTTATTTATTTTATTTGTTTACTGACAAAGGACTCACTGTTGTTCAGGCTAACCTGGAACTCAACACATAGTCCACATTGGCCTCAAACCCTTCATTTTCCTGTCTTGGCCTCTCAAATGCTGAAATTATATGTATGTTCTACCACACCCAACCCAAAGACTCAGTTAATTTCTATAGTTCAATTATAAGGTATTATGAATCCCACAGATACTTCATTATTCATTCTTTCTACTTTTCTACCAATCCACCTAATTGCCTATGATAACTAGTATGGCCATCTTACCAGGAACTAGAATCACCTAGAAGACAACATTTCTGGGCATGTCTGAGGAGTTTCTTGATTAGGGTAATTAAAGTGGGAAGACCCACCCTATCTATAGGGAGCACTGTTTCATGGGCTGGGGCCTTAACTGTAGGGAGCACTATTTCATATGCTGTGGTCCTATCTGGAGGGAGCAGGCTTTCATAGGCTGTGGTATTGTTCTGAATGAAA